>NC_031495.1:64852264-64911990 GCF_000237925.1 Schistosoma mansoni | reverse complement strand
AACATCAACTCTGAGATGCAGGTACATCCAGCTGACCAGTCCCAAATAGGACGAAGCGCGTATCCTGGATTCCACTGCTAACCACTATCCATCTTTACTTATCTTGATGTATAATTTTAAATAACTAGTTGTAGCGACGGAAACGTTTTTGAGTGATTTAAATTAATTGGTTAAACAACAGAATAGATTATCCAAAGAGATTATTTAAACCGTTTATCAGTATGAAGCCAAATTTGAAATGTGGGAACTTCTTATTTATTGATCTATTTCTTATTTGGTCACTTTCTATCAAATTGACACTTTACTTAAAAGGTTACCGAACTTTCGACATGAAAACTGGCAATCTCAGTTTTAACAAGATATATAATTTGATGTAATCAACATTCATGTACTATTGCCCCCAAATGCCCTGGTACGGCCGAGAATGGGAAGAGTTAGCGCTCCCCTTCGAAATGCTCCCACATGGCCACGCATATATAGCCTCTGTCAGGGAAGTCCTACTCACTGCCTTCTCGTGCCACGAGTGTTGTTTACGAAATTGAGAGGACGAAAAGCGAATGTCTGGCGCTTTAACTGGGTTGGTGGACACGGAGAGTCCATCTAAGGGAGTTGGAAAACCCTGATTCCAAACCAATAGTGCACATGGACTCCAGTATCCTGAAGGAACAAATGGTGTATGAATCAATCGTTGGTCACCGGGTACCATGGGAATGCATCTCCCCACGATACTCCACTGCCTTGTGGATCAGATTTTTATGTCAAAGGCTCCGTGTGTGGTCCCCTAAGATAACCACCTGCTTCAGTTTGGTCACCTGGGCAGTATCACAGCCCTCACACAAATCAAATGAGATTTGTGCGGCGCATATTTATCTGGTGCTTCCTTGTACTAATATTTATGTGTTTAAATAAATAAATATATACATGTATCAATAATGTCTGTCAAAATGGGCTACATGATATCTCTTAGCTGAATAATAAAAACACCATCATGTTTATCCAAAATAGATGTTTCATGGAAATATAGTTTAATGCCTCGTTTGAGAAGCTTTAGAAAGATAGAAATATCAATGAAGAAATTATCCCGGTAGACAAACATCTTGATAAGTCTGTGAGAACTGCTGTTACTAGCTTTTTTTTTGGAGAGTATTCAATGTATTCATGTGCATTTTTCAGTGCGTTCTTTTACAATAGGCATCACATAATTCTGATAATCTTCGTCTTCTTATTGTACTATCGAAATTTATCAAAGGGACTAATTGCTTTAAAATTCACCCAGTAACAATAAACGGATTTTTAAAGAGAAATAGTGTGTTTTCTTGCAGCATAAAAACTAAAGATATTATCTTGTTTCGGCCCACCGTGGGCAGATTACAGATAATACTAAATTAGTAGAATGGGATTGTGGAGATTATTATGTTTTTGATTGAGATCATGAACTGATTGATGTTAGACCACCATGGTGATTGAGGTTAGACATAATCACTGTTGGATGCCGACTCAGTGGTCCAGAGATTAGGCGTTCGCGCGCGAGGCCGAAGGCTCTGGGTTCGGATTCTGAGAGCGTAATCGTGGGTGCGCACTGCTGAGGAGTCCCACAACAGGACGAAGTGGCCAACCAGTGCTCAATGGTGGTCTAACATCAATCAAAATAATGAATCAGTCGGGACTGAATTCTTTCATCATATTCGTTACTGAATGACTGAGCAGAACGTTTTACTGATACGTTCAAGGGAGTCGCGTTAAAAGGAAATTATGGAAGTACTGTTAAAGCAGTATCACATACATCAATGTTCCAAATCTCCAAATAGTTAAGTAGTATGTTAGTACCAATATTGAATGAATACTGTTTTGTAACTTCCCCCTGTAGGTATTCAAGATTTTAATTAGTCAGTACCTATTGAAAAAGGGGTCAGTTATCACGATTCATTGTATGACTTATAAGGTGTTTGAAGCAAGAGGTAGTAGCTTCGAGTCCCGAGAAATGAACACCAAACTGGGATGCGGGTATATTCATATGTAAAGTACCAGACAGGACGAGATATGCACCTTTTATTCCACTGCTAGCTACACAGAAAACAACAATAAGCATTTACAGAATTGAGTACATTAATCATTGTCATTAGCTTATCTCTTCCTATTTATTAATGTTTTACTCATGAATTTACCAGTTCAATAAAACCCGATAAATCTTGTATAAACTGATAATTTTAATAGTAAGTCATAATATGAACTTTCATGATGGAAAGAAGAAATTTCTCACAATGAACGGCAACACACTTGATGGCGAAACTCTGGAAGAGGTGGAAACATTCACGTACCTGGGAAGCATCAATGATAAACAAGGAAGATTGGATGCAGATGTAAAGGCGAGGATTGGCAAAGCAAGCAGAGCATTTCTACAATTGAAGAACATATAGAACTCAAAACAACTCTCAACTAACTTCAAAGTGAGAATCTTCAATACGAACGTCAACACAGTCCTAATGTACGGAGCTGAAACGTGGAGAACTATTACATCCATCCTCAAGAAGGTACAAGTATTCATAAACAGTTGTCTACGCAAAATACTCAACATTCACTGGCGGGATACTATCAGCAACAGCGTTTTATGGGAGAGGACAAACCAGGTTCTAGCTGAAGAGGAAATTAGGAAAAGACGTTGGAAGTGGATAGGACATACATTAAGGAAATCACCAGTGTGCAATACAAGGCAACCCCTAACTTGGAATGGTGAAGGGAAGCGGAATAGAGGAAGGCCAAAGAACACATTACTCTGGAAAATAGAAGCAAATATGAAAAGCATGAATAACAACTAGAACGAACTGGAAAGGATTACCCAGGACAGAGTTGGATGGAGAATGCTGGTGGTTGGCCTATGCTCCTCGACGAGGGGTAACAGGCGTAAGTAAGTAAGTAAGTTCATATCCTACATCAAAAGTTATTAAATGACGTGTTTCTTTTTAAATTACTTTGATTCATCTAACAATGAATATTCAGTACAATTATGTTTGACATGTAACCTTTTGTTGTTCAAATACATTTATTTACCTAAAAGGTATAGGAAAGAAAAGCAGAAAAATCGATGTGATAATAGCAACTGTCCTACAACCAATTTCGATTATGGCTAAGTGGGATCCTCTAGAGTCGAACTTACTTAACAGAAAATGTTATTCGAACAGTAACAATTCGCATATGTCTTTGTACCGTTATGATTACTAGAGCACATGACAGACTCGAGCTAAAATGTTGATCTCTTAAATATCACTCGATAATTCATCCTCCACCCCATGTACATATGTATTCCAATCCTATTATTAGCTTTTGCCTTACTGCAGCCTTATGCAGTTTGACCATAAATTTGCCTATGGAATTGCTCTCATATACTTATTCGCCCCTCCGGTTCAAATTTTCTTGGCATGCTTATAGCTTTGTGATCAGCGCTATTCGCTAATAAACTGTAGTTACCGCTTCTCATTGACTTCTGATTTCAAACACCGTTGAGATTTATATTATAACGGTTATCGAGGTGATCGATTTGCGAAGCAAAGTCACTACATGTTCAATCCAAGTACACACAACCATGTGTGATTGATCTGATATGTTTTAATCTGGAATTTCAATGGATTAGTTTCTTCGGTTTATTTTTATCAAAACTTTTAAATGGTTAGGTGGTTTTTATTTATTATTTTATTTCAACATATAAACATTGGTACAAGAAGACATCAAATAGATATGCGTCACATAAATCATCCGACTTGTGTGAGGGATGTGATACTGCTCGGGTACCCAGACCAAAGCAGGTGGTTTTTTTAAGGGAACCACACCCGGAGCCTTTGACCTAAAGGTCTAATCCACAAGACAGTGGAGCAACGTCAGGAGATGCATTCCCATGGTAGCCGGTGACCAACGATTGATTTGTACACCATTTGTTCCTTCAGAATCCTGTAGCCATGTTGTGCACCACTGGTTTGGAATCAGAGTTTTCCAACTCCCTTAGATGGACTTTCAGTCTCCACCAACCCGGTTAAAGCGCCAGACATTCGCTTTTCGTCCTCTCAATTTCGTAGACAATACTGTAGCCACGAGAAGGCAGTGAGTAGGACTTTCCTGGCAGTGGTTGTATTCAACTGGCCATGTGAGAGTATTTCGAGAGGGAGAGCTAACTCTTCCTACTCTCCGCCGTACCAGGGGATTTGGGGCAGTCCACTCACATGATTCTTCTCTTTCAATAATAGCTATCAGTGAGATATGTAGAACTTTTGTCATCCTTAATAAAACTTATGAAATCCTAAAAAAAATATGACTTCTGTTCTACATATTTTGGTATACAGAACTAAGATACAGTTATGCTCCTTCAATAATTATCTTAGTAACCAGTTGAGTTCAACCAGGTCTGTTGGGAGATATCAACTCATTGAAGACATTGGTGAATGGTTCCTCAACTTCGTAGATTGGTTGAAGTTAGACATTAACACCGTTGGATGCCAACCGGCTCAGTGGTCTATCGGCTAAGTGCTCTGGCGCGAGACTGATAGGTCCTGGGTTCGAATCTCGCGGGTGCGGGATCGTGGATGTGCACTGCTAAGGAGTCCCACAATAGGACGAAACGGCCGTTCAGTGATTCCAGGTTTTCGATGGTGGTCTAGCTTCAATTGACCCATGATTTCAACTATACATAAAAATTATCTCATTGTTATCCGTCCTAGAAACACCATATTATTACTAACAGTTGCTGATCAATTACGATTTGTAAATCAATAATGTCTGTTAACAAAAGTATTTACAAAATTAATTAGATTTTCTACATTTTTTTCTAAAAAAAATATAAATTCGTAAGCCTCATCATTACATTACAGCTTAACTGTATACATAAGTTTTTTCTAGTCAAATGAATGAGAGAGAGAGAGAGATAAACAATTCCATTGAACTATTGAACACTTAGATTCAATGTTAAACTAGTTTAACAATCAATATTGTTTGTTATAAAGGTTATTTTTATTCTGATTGGTTATTATCTATCATATAAATAGACATTAAGGACAATTTTGGATAGAAATATGTTTATACAAAGATAATTGACAATACACTGAAGAGATGTTCACTCTGGGACTCGGACCCAGTACGTTTCGCTTTTAACGCCATCGCATTACCCACTCGGCCACTGAGTCCTGATAGCCACTTGCTCAGTGGCCGAGTGGATAACGCGATGGTGTTCGAAGCGAAACGTACTGGGCTCGAGTCCCAGAGTGAACATCAACTCTGGTACATCCAGCTGACGAGTCCCAAAAAATAGGAGGAAGCGCGCTTCCTGGATTCCACTGCTAGGCACTATCCATCTTTGCTTACCATGAAGAGATGTTTTATAAAAAAATTATTTTCAGAAGGGGGGTTCTGTGGAGATTTTAGTAATTTAACAGTTGAATTCATGAGTTAATTAAAGCTAGACTACCATGGAAAACCCGGTCTCGCGCATGAGACTGATAGATTCTGGGTTCGAATCTCGCGAGCGGGATCGTGGGTGCGCATTGCTGAGGAGTCTCATGCTAGGACGAAACAGCCATCCATTGCTTTCAGGTTTTTTATGGTGGTCTAGCTTTAATTGACTCATGAATTTAACTATTAAAAAATTTATTTATTTAGATTTATCTAAATTATTCGAAATGTTGGCTTATGTTATTGATTGAAATGACACAAATACCCTGGTACGGCAGAGAGTGGGAAGAGTTAGCTCTCCCTCTCGAAATGCTCCCACATGGCCACGCGTATATAGCCTCTGCCAGCGAAGCCCTACTCGCTGCCTTCTCGTGGCACGACTGTTGTTTATGAAATTGAGAGGATGAAAAGCGAATGTCTGGCGCTTTAACCGGGTTGGTGGGCACGGAATGTTCACCTAGGGGAGTTGGAAAACCCTGATTCCAAACCAGTGGTGCACAACATGGCTACAGGACCCTGAAGGAACAAATGGTGTATGAATCAATCGTTGGTCACCGGCTACCATGGGAATGCATCTCCTGACGTTGCTCCACTGTCTTGTGGATTAGACCTTCAGGTCAAAGGCTCCGAGTGTGGCCCCGTAAGAAAACCACCTGCTTCAGTTTGGGAAGCTGGGCAGTATCACAGCCCTCACACAAATCGGATGAGATTTATGAGGGGCATATATATCTGGTGCCCTTTTTGTACCAATATTTATGTGTTTAAATAAATAATAAAACACTCCAGATAGGCAGTGTTATTCAAAGAATACTGTGTAGTTGTTTTATAAATTGTTGGATTTCCTCAGTACTCTGTATCGAAAACTTCACTAGAAACTTATTTGACTTTTAGTATGCGTGGAGTATAAGAATTTATTTAAACATTGATTCTGAATCTAGTGACTCAAGTCTCCCATTTCCATCAGTTTTTTAACATAGCTTGGCTGTCATTCAGTATCATCGGTGGTTAGATAAAATAACTCTTTCTCCACTTAGTCGTCTCCACAGCTTACAGTATTGCTCTTAAGCATCAAGAAATCTACTACAGATTTAATCTCTGGTAAGTACAAGTTTGTCAGCATCGGGTTATGGATATTTTTGAATTCAATTGAAATCACGAACCAGGGGTCCTGGGTTCAATTTCTAGCTGTGCGGTCGTAAATGATCACTGCTGAGGAGCCTCATAGTAGGAAGAAACGGCTGTCCAGTGCCTCAATGTTTTTAATGATTGTCTACCTTTAATCGGTTCGTGATCTGAATAAATTTACAAGTTTGTTATTTACACTCGTTAACTGACTAAAATTGGTTTCCGACTCGGAGACTTGTGAGATGTTATACTTATAATAAAACCTACGAGTTGAAGGGTAATAGTTGTAAAGAAGCATTGATGTGCACTAAAGTTTGAAAATGATGTCTCACTTATCAAATACCATTGACCGTTTAACTCGTGTCAGCTCGGCCTGAGATGGGGAAATAATCTCCTGAATTAATCATTTACTGAGCTTAGTAGATAGGTAATGCAGAAATCCACTTATTATTATATCACATGAGAACATGTTTATTTGGAACTATTTGCATTGATTTTGTAATATGTTATCTTTTCAAAGTAATAATTTGTACAATATCTAAAGATTCCAACCTCAGTAAATCACAATTCCAATGCTGACTACAAATCATTTGAATGAACGGTTAGATATTTCCAAGAACGTAGCTGAGTAGAATAGAAATGATACAAAACCTTACATGAATTCATTCACAATTAAAACAAAATAGTCAAATAAAATTCTCATTTATTAATTTAAACGACGTAATTAGTTCCTAATAAGTTAGATTATTATTAACATTAGAATCTGGAACGCTCTTCTCTTCTAATGAGGACTCGTCAGTTAGATGTGTCTGTATCCCGATTTCGATACTCACATTAAGATGCAAATCCAGGGACTATCGTTTCAAAACACAATGTAATAACCACTGAGTCGAGATAAGAACTAGAAAGGAAAGCCCAGAACAGAGTAGGATGGAGAATCCTGGTGGGTGGCCTATGCTCCACGAGGGGCAACAGACACCAACGCAGAATCGGGTTTCTCTGACGAATCATCATGACTACATTTCAAGGTACCCTTTGTTCTATCTAATAACAAAAAGCTGTTGACAGAAAAAATTCAGAAAGATACTACTGAACAAATAGGACAGAAGTTAACAAAAACCACAGAATTTCACTGGTGGGGGCCTCTATGAACAAATTAAACCATCTCGATCAGTCGTTCTACAACTGTATGGATTGTTTTCCCTAGCTGACACCTGATCTACGAATGTGTTAAGTATAAATTCCCGATGAGTCAGATCAATATGTATCTACTAGTTTATTTGGCCTAGTGGAAATCTTATACTGATTGGCCTTACAAGCGTAATCTTCCTAGGAGCATATGCGAATAATACTCAGCATAGCTATCCGAATGGAAGTGCAACCAAATCACTAGTTCTGTTGTTGAACACGTAGTCCATTGTGGTTATCTATCTACACCACAGTCTTACAAAATTACTCAAAGTCAGAATAGTTGGTTTTGAGAGAACCTGAAAAAGAAACTTTAGCATAGTGAAAGATTTGGCAGTCCGTTAATTCAAGCCTGAAATTTATGTTCAGAAGCGGTATGTCAAATCCCTTAACTTACCAAGGTCCTGATAACTCTCTCTTGTTTTGCTGTTCATTTTTAACACACGTAGGTTATGCATTTTTCTGATATCAGTTCAACTACACAAGTGGAATTCTTGTCCTTAGGTTTTAAGTCTCATGACACACAGTAAATTGAACCAAATGAACTTCAAATGACTTTATTTTACACACCACATGTCGTTTGTAAAACACTTTATTGACACAATTCAGTGTGTGTGTAGATCTAGAGCATGTAAAATGAACAGAGTTCACGTCATTTTACAATGCTCATTATTCCTGATATATAAGAACTCTCGTCTAAATTAGAGCGAATAGTTTCACAGTATTTGAGCGCCGAGTTGATGTAAGGAATTCCTTGAAAAAGCTTGGACCAGATTGCCAGGCGAAACGTTGGATTTACTACAAATTCATTCGCTGAGATTTTACAAATATATTATTCCTATTTAATGTCATTATTCCTGATTTACAAAATCTTTTTTCACACTCTTGAGTGTCGAGTAGTAGTAACACATCCCAATAGCATTATGATATCACGAAAGTCAAACTCTTCATCCCTTTCATGGTTAATTGGTTATTTCGGACCCCATCAAATCCTGCTTTCTTGACGTTATAAACAGAAGACTCTTATAGAGAAATTTTTCCAAGGATACTATGGATTCTCGTGTATGTAGTTTTAAAACACATTTTCACTTGATTTTTGGAAAACAGACATTATACATAATGGAACATTTAAAAGAAACCTCGAAGTTGTATTTTTTTTTCTGTGTAGTTGATTAGTAAACTTATAATTATTGATTGGTGGAAACAAGAAGGATCAATGAATAATAGGAAAGTTCTTCCCCTGACCATAAAATATACACTAGACATTTGTCGAATTTCTCCCTTCACAGAAGAGAACGTAAAAACAGGCCAATAAACGTATCCTACTTCTATTCAGGAAAAATTCTCTTGTCTAGTGAAGAAAGACCAAATTTTAACATGAAATTCAATAATTTTTTTTCTAGCCGATATAAACCAAAAGAAAGAAACGCTCGCAATCAATTAGTATTGTTGGTTGTAAATACACACATAAACTCCCATCAACCTTCTAGAATACACAAGGTTTGTCTTTTTGCAAGATGAAAGCCTCTAGCTTTTTTAAAATGATGGATATTTGAAGTTGATTATTTTACGGTTATTAAGTAATAATTAGATCTAATTTTCCAGGAATATTTAGTTCACACATCTACTTAGTATATATTTGGCTTTTTCATCGATGATGCAACGGATAAGAATTCGGCCAGATAATAAGTTTTTAATATTAATCGACTATAAAAACTATACGAACCTAGTAATATTTTCTACCGTGATTATTTGTACATGGACAGTGTTTGGGGGGAGCACAAGGTGTCGTAATGCCGGTATGATTGTTAACTTTTCCATTCGCTGTTAATTTACTAATACTTGGTGGTCTAGGAGTTCAGTGAACTGAATTTAACGGCTGTGAATCCCCGACTAAAGCAGTACAATCTCATAGAAAATTGGTTTTATCGTGGTTCCTTCCAAAGACTGCTTATTATTTCTTCAATATCCATTTACTTACGGTCAACACAGACACATGAACACTATACCAACCCCATTTTGTTATAAATATCCTAAACTCAAGTACAATACTTAACCCTGGGATTCGCATTTGATTACGTACACCGTTCATAGTTTCTGACACAATACCATCAGTTGAAAAACAATGAAAAACAGGAGGACAACCGATAAATGTTCCGTCCTAGTATGTATTTCCTTAACAGGTAAACACCCACAATCCCATGTAAGACTGAATGTAGGACAGGTTTCATGGTGAGTATGATGCCATTTGAGCTACTGAGTTCGATATGAAAGTCCAAAATTTCAACTTCAATCGATTCACAGTGCTGCATGACTCCAAGGCTTAATCATATTAGCGAATGGACGTGGGGAATATAAACCCCGTAATTGCTGTCTTGTATGTCTGACCATTTTTTTTACTTTCGCATTGATATTTTTTGCATCAATTTACTGGAGTCGGATAGAGAAAGTAACTGATCCATTAGTTATTTGATGTTGATTGAGTAGCTTGTAATATATCGGATTCTTCAGATATACTCGATAAGATACTAATTAAAGGATGGCAGTGATCTATATAGTTTTTTGGAATTCATTACTAGAACTGATATGTATCAAAACAGAATATCTGCCACTTCTTCAAATTTACTTTCGAAGCACATCATTCTCAAAACAATATAGATTTCCTAACTTCATGCAACCTGTAGATCACTTACCAAACATAAGTTAACGTATCCAAACAATTTATAACTGAAAGCTAGTAACACTACCGGACACTTAAGCTAATTAGATGAGGCGGAGTTCGAATCCGTGTTCTAATGGTTAGAAGCCAGACGTCCAACCACATAGTTGATGCTTTTAATTTGGTTCAAAACAGTTGTTTATTTCGACTAACTTTGAAAAAAAACTGATAAATACACATGATATTCACTTCCCTATTATTGTCAAGATAATTATTTGAGTTTTAATTTGTCCAGATTGACTTCAAGTCACATTGTGTAAACCATAAACCCTAATTCTATGAATCAATAGAGCGTGTAGTGTACTACTTTAGAAGTTAATCTACTCTAACCACCGTACCCTAATCTACTCTGGAACCGCTGATTTGAAGTACAAGTCTTGATTGTTGTCTTTTGATATTTAATGAAAGCGAAAATCCCTTAGTGGTCAGTTCATGCATGAGGATACATTTTAGTTATTCATTACTTAGCTGTTTGAACGGACAGACGTCAGTGCGGACATGTTTCTTCAAAAAACAGAGCTCATAAAATACACCATTCTTCAGTGTGACGTACAGATGAAAATAAGGCTTCATCGAGTATGCAAGGTGAGATTAATTTTTAATGGGAATATGCATCAAACCAAACCCTTACTCCTATGATAAATACCACGCGAATAACAGTATCACTACACTAGTTATACAGAGTAACAAATCCGAGATACTTTAAAATCGAAGCAACAAAGCAACTAGAAATAATACTGAACTACTGAAAGCATATCGAAATTTATAATCTGCAATTCGCAAAGGTTAGTTGAGAAAAATTGGATCATCGCCAGATAATAGCACGTAAGTGCCAGTTCTCGCTCCGTTTGAACAATAAAACCACTTTATGCAGTTAATTCCCTTTATGAATTTAAATAAAGACAGAACAAATATTGATGCAGAGTAATATGAATTCAGCAGCTGATGAGAAACCACGAAATATAATGAATTCATATTATTCTGCATCAATATTTGTTCTGTCTTTATTTAAAACCACTTTATTCGTGGCAAGTCCAGACAAAATCAACATATAAGTGGTTACATATCATGGTTAGAAATGAATATAGTTGCCTGGGAATGTTACTACTGACGAACAAACTGGGACTATACTTAAAATTTGCCTTAAAATAGTGCCATCACAAAGAGATTGATGAGCCCTGATGCTATGAGCACCAAACAATAGCCGAAGTCTTATAGATTGCTCAAAAATACGACACGCTTGGGTACCCGATACATGTAATCATCTGATGACACGAAGACCCAGCTAACCAAAAACGATTTTAACAAATCACCAGGACGCGAACACCTCGAGACAAATCTGCGTGTTGAAACTCTAGTCCCTTCGAATAGGGTAAATCACGTGGTTGAAACCGGACTACATGCAGTGGTTTTGTCCTTTTGCGACGTTGCCTGAATGAAAAAAGGGTCGTTCACCCTGAGTACCCGGAAGGGAACGCGGAAACTGACTTTGAGTCTATGGAGAAACCACACAAGTAACTTGTTATACAACTAATTGTCAGTCAGTCAGTCGCAACGTAGAACAATTAATTGTAAGACGAAAGCTTTGACCACTCACGATAAAAGACCCCCAGCCAAATAGGGCATATTTCAACAAACGAAAACTAACGGAGACACAGTAGTTACTAGTTTCCTATCACTTCTATATAAATCAACATGACGAGGTACTAGTACGGTCCAATAGAGTACATAACAAAAAAGAACAAGTCTATAACAATTTATTTTGCTAGTATTAAGAGTGTCTATTATCTGCACAATGGACTTACATCCATATTCGGACCAGCAATGTGGTTGGGATGGAAAACAGGCCTAGGTACATGAGGACACAGGTATCCTCAGAAAACATATAAAATGAGGAAAGCCATCACTAGACAAAACAGACCCATTGCTTCACTCAGAGCGAAACCAAGGATAGCGTAGGTAAACAGTTGCTGTTTTAGGCCAGGATTCCTGGCGTATGCCAAAGTCAAACTTCCAAATACAGATCCAATACCAGCACCTGATCCAGCACATCCAACAGTAGCCGCACCAGCACCAATGTATTTGGCTGCTTGATCAATATCTTTTCGGATAGAAGATGTATGGAATTGGCTCGTGGGGAAAATACAGGAAACAGCTGCAGGAGAGAGTTTGACAGTTGAAGTCTTCATGACATTCATAAGTGTGGGTCTGAGGACCGCATTGAATAAGGTAACTGGCATCTAAAATAACGATTGAAAAGAGTTTAAAGCCCTTAGCCAAACCCACTCGTGAACAAACCGAATGAAAGCAAATGAAACAACCTACCATCCTCAAACGCTAGCGTGAAACTCAGCAACAAGACGACTGACCCCAACAATGAAATCTGAACTCGACAAATTTAAACAAGAGATCGAAAGGCTATAACTAAGTCTTTCCTTTATGAATAAATACAGGCTTTTACCGAGAATTCGCTTTTAAAAGTCATAAATTGTTATACGTGATTCTTAAAGAGTCCCTACATGTAATTGCACTTTGAAAGTAGTTGAGCGGACTTATCGAATTGTTTGTTTCTTCAAATCTATGTCTGCTTAGTATGATAGCGTTTCTAGTAATACAAAGGTACGGTCTGTTCTGCATTCCTCCCGAAAAATGATTTAGTTTCTAGTGGAAGTGACCTAGGGGTGAAACCTAGATCAATCCCGATCAGCACTTGATTAACTAAACACTTACTTTTATTTCAGTTTCAGTTTCAGTTTGGAAAGGACAGGAGGCTTGATGGCCTGTGTTAGTCCTGGCAATGATGGTCTCTCAGCTGATCCAGCTTTCTTTTGAAAGAGTCGACGGATGGAGCCTCAACCACGTGCTGAGGTAATGAATTCCACTCGTTGATTATTCGATGGGAAAGTCGGTAGTCAGCTGACAAGTAATTCGTTCTGGGCTTGTGAACTTTTTTGGAGTGTCCTCGTAGATTTTCTGTTTCGGAAGACAAGAAAAATGAGGGCATATCAGGTGCAAATTTGTCATTAAGCAATTAGAAAACTGTAATCAAGTCGCCTCTGATTCTTCTGTATGACAGCGGGAATAGGTTTAGTTTGGTCAGTCTAGTACCATACGAGAGCTTCGCTATTCCGGGAATCAGCCTAGTTGCTGTTCTCTGAACCCTTTACAAGAGTTCACTGTCTTTTTCTAGGTAGGGGCTAGCTGCTTGTATTCAGTACTCAAGTTTAGGACGCATGAACACTGTATACAAAGTCAGAAACGTTTTAGCGTCGAGATGATTAAAAGCCCTGCGTATGGACCATAAAGTTCTAAAACTTTTGGCGGCTATCGCACGGCAGTGTGCAGTAGTTTTTAAGTCTTGACCAACGATGACTCCTAAGTCATTGTGTGCCTGGACAATAGGTAGTTGAGTGTTATTCATCGTGTATGTATCTGTACCTTGATGACCGATATGCATCACAATACACTTGGAAGTATTTATCCTCAACTGCCAGGTTTGGGACCATTCAGATAATCTCTCCAGGTCATTTTGGAGTTCTAAGCTATCATCCTTACTTTGTATCGCTCTCCATATATTGACATCGTCAGCATAGAGTGAGACCGATGACGACAGCAGACGAGGGAGGTCATTTACGTACAGGAGGAATAATACTGGCCCCAAAACTGTACCCTGGGGGACTCCACTAAGCACAGTTTCCCAGCTAGACAACTTGGAGTTCACCCGTACTCTTTGCTGACGCCCAACTAGGAAGTCTTTTATCCACATCAATAGATTGCCTCCAATCCCGACATTCCTTAGCTTATATAACAGCCGGTTGTGCGGAACTTTGTCGAAAGCCTTGCTGAAGTCGACGTGAGCTACGTCTACAGGTAATTTTTGGCCCTTAAGAGCACACCAGCTTTCACATCATCCTCATAGTGAGTCAATATAAGATCTAGTAAGGATGATACAGAGCCCGGGTCGTACCTAGTTGCTTCCTTCACGTATTGCACTAGGGCACATGTGATAACCGCATCAACTAGTTCCTGTTGGAAGGAATTATCTGGCGATTCAGTCCTCAGATTTCCCCAGTCCACCATGGGTGTATTAAAGTCCTCTAGGACTAGACATCGATCACTTCGTGACCATGTGTTGAGACTGCTTAGCAGGACCTCATTTACCTCACAGCCAACTAATTCATACGTCTCACTTTCATGGGATACACTGTCGATAGTGGTGAATGGGATAGCATTCTTAATGAATAGAGCCATTCTCCCTCCTTTACGCTTTTGTACTCTATCGGCCCTTACTAATGTAAAACCCTCGAAATCGAGTTCCCTACTATCTATAGACTGCGTCAGACAAGTTTCTGTGACTGCGATTATGTCTGGCTTTGTAGAGTCAATCTGTACACCTACTTCCGATAGTTTGTTGAGCAAGCTCCGAGCATTGGTATAACAGATCCGAAGCCTATTTAAGTGGCCTCGTGCTTCACACAGAATGGCCTCGGCATCATCCTTTGTCGAAGCCTCACATTCCGAAAATTTACAATTTTCAGGTCTTTTTCGCCAGCGTCTAATCAGAGCCGTAGTTCTTTTTCGGCTTCCCGTCTTTTTACACGGTCCGCCAGCGGTAAGTCTTTACGGAGAAAAACTCCTGAGCCCTTTAATTTGTGTCCATTTTGTAAGATTAAGTCGCGTTCGTTTGGGGATTTGAAAACGACTTTGAGCAGTCTAGACTGATTAAGCTTCAAATTCGCTAGGCTACCTAGTCTATACACCTTTAGCAAGGTGACTCCGGAGATGTTTTGGGGCATAACTTGGTTGAGTAGCTGTTTTATCAACACAATGTCGTGCTCAAAACGAGCTTTCGGTTCTGAGCTCTCACTCTCCTTGATTCTGTGGAAAATAACTGATCTGTCGCTGTGATCAGATTTCGGCTTTTCGACTACTTTGGTGGGGGTAAGGTACAGTAAAAGATCTCACCGTTATGGCCTCTGGTAGGAAGTTCCACGACTTCTTGAACGGAACTGTTAAAAAATTTCGCAGCAATTTTTATCTGGTCTCTTTCTTACTTTGTCTTGAGTAATTCTCCTCCTTAATGTAGCTTAATGGTGGAACGTATCAATAATTTACCGAGATGAAAGGAATCGTGAAAGATTGAGTACTCTGTACTCCTCAAAGCCCACAACAACTAGTCAGCTAAGCCCCTAAACTTCTCAGCTCATCGACCATCAAGATTTATCTCCGGACTCCTTCATTCCTGAATTCTGGTTTGACTGGCTTTAGGATCCTCGACTTTAAAGATGCTACAGATGACAAATATGTCAAGCCCTGGATACCTTCGACATTTTTAATGATGAGCCCTACGTGATCTGGTACATCAAACGATGAACTGTGTGTCTGTTCCTTGTCAAAGTGATACATATTTATTGTAGCGTCGGTTGGCTCACACACTTCCACCGCGCGTCATTTCGCTTCGCTCACTTCTATTCGCTTCATCCCTCTCCTTTCCGGTCCAGATCAGTGAATGTAAAAAATATATGTATTCAAAAATTCATTCTCGCATTCGACTTATTTGATTCCGTTATTCACCAACATGATTTAAGTCTATGAAGTATACGAGGATAACCGACATGTGTATTTCGATGACAATCAGCATACAATCCAATTGGAGTCAGATCCTGAGATACTAAAATAATAATGTATTTTACATACTTTGACATGACCTTACATTTTCGAATTTTTCGTATATTTAGATACTCTATGCTTATTATGCACACGCCCCGACCATTGAAGATTAAGACTCCCTCGTCCTCACTTTTCAACCTACGTCATTCTGGTCCGCCAATATCAAAGCCTGGTTCTGTGATACAGAAGCTGATTATCATGGGTACGATCCCCTACCGTAGTGAAGGAATTACTGTACAAGTTCATAGGCATGTTACACCAGGTATGCTCGCTAGCGATGTCTCCGAACTTCACATTCTGAAAAAGGTCGTTCTTAAAAGTGTGGGCCTAACCGATTGATAAAGGTTAGATAAACTCTTCCACAATATCGAATTGCAACACCTCTCAGGAACAGGAGTGTCGCTACTGATGAAAGCGGTTATTGATCAACGAAATCTGACGCATACGTTTTCAGATGGCTCCCTTTATCTAAGCTGGATAATTAGTGTAAGAGGTTCTTGTCACATTCCAAAATAACGCTGTAGATGAACTAGATACACTTGTCGATAGGATTTCAGAGATCTGAACAACTCCCAACATGAAGGTTTGTTCTGTCAAAGAAAAGCCTCAGTTGATACGAAGCAAAATTACAGATCTCTGTGACACTATCACTCGTTTTCTTTTCTCTCGCCATGATCAGAGACGATCCAAAACTAGTCAAAGAACCCTACCACAATAAAGATCTGTTTCTAGACCGTAAGAAACAGAAAGCCCCAGCTGGCGTTGGTACCACAAAACTTGTGGTAAGCCTTCCAAAAATTGCCAGAAACATTGCATTTACTTAAGCCTGGATATAACTGTCGTTCATGCGTCATCAATATGATGACGAGAGTCCGCTATCTTGTTGACACTATAGCATAAGTTGGCCTCCTTTTGAGTATCTGGTGACCATCTACAAGATCTTGTCTTTAGTTTACAGGCGGAAATCTGGAAGCCGATAGCCATTTTGGACAAACGGTGCGTTTCACTTGATTAACCCTAGTTTACGCAAACCCATTCGTCGTATTTTTGTTGATGCAGACGTATCAATGTCAATGATAGGAGTAGGCTAGTCTAAATGCATGTGGTGTTGTTGAATTATGGCCTATGTCAATATCAGCACACTTATATATGCTACTAGAAGAACAGAACTATTCCACAAATGTAGATTTGTCATGATGTGACTACCTAATTCACAAGGTGTTACGTGGAATTCACATCATAGTCTACAATGACTCGTCCTATCTTGATAGTCTGAAATATGATGTTTAGCACTTCTGAACAACACATTTACTCTATCGGCAGAATAATACATTTAATATAAAAAGGAACGAGTCACATAGTTATCAAGCCTTCACAGCCGAGTCACGCCATACAGACTGATTGTTCTTGCGTTCATCAGTTTTGACCTTCTCTTTGGTATTGAATACTGAATGTGAATTCTCTCAGTTATCTCATGTTCGGCCTCGAGGATTGTGTGGTTGAGATCCAATGGCACCATAGAGTTTCATTTTACGGATGTAAGTCATTCTCAGTTGAAGTTAAACAGTTTATGGACTGGTTCTTCCAACCGACACTTGGCAGATATCCCTACCTATAAAAACGGAAACCGAAATAACCTTACGTATCCGGCAGGTTAGTAGACATATAAACCTGTATCAGTGCTTGTAGTAAGCGTCTAAGTGAAGCCTAATTACGATAGTTGTTCAGATGGACAAACAAATCTGAATTTTATGTACTCAAGACGTTAATTTTAGGCCGATAAAGCTTTACTAAATTAGTGTCTATGTACAGCCGTTTAGAAACAGGTGATCGAAATCTTGAAATTACTTAAAAATGAGTAGGAAGTTGATATCTTTGAAATTTTATTACTTTCTAGTGTGATCAACTTCACATAGTCGGTTAACTCTCTCATTGTCCAAGTAAACAGTACAAAATGATCAGGGAGACAAATATCAATAATAACTGTTAGGAACAAAGAGTATCTGCAGAAATATTAATAAAGTGACATTTTACCTATTCCCACTTGCATTACAAGTTGAACAAATGAACACCACTTCATGATACATTTTATACAATTCACTCTGCCGTCGGATGGCGAAACAAATTTGGGTCAGAGTACCGTTTGTTTATTTTAAAATAAAACGGTAACTGTAAAGAATAGTCCAGACACTCATGCTCCTACCCGGTCGAAATTTAAAACGAAATAGCTATGTGGTGAATGGATCCGTATAAAGTTACGAAATTAAGTAAATATTATTGCCTAATCAGATAGTATTACTCGGTTATTTAGACAATGGTTTTCAGGAAATTCAGATAATTAAATCGAAATTATGTGGAAGGGATAAACTGATAAGGAATCTCAGATAATTGTCAGGTTCGAAAGTAAATATTCTGTTAGTGCACTGAAATAATTCTATCCTTAAAAAGTAAACCATGTAAACTTTATTCATAAGGTAATGTCTGAATCTATAAAAACAATAACAAAGGGGCAATAAGAATTATGAGCTTAATTATTTATCACAACGTTGAGTGTTTCCAGTTCTGGAAGTGTGCTTCAAATGAATATCGAGAAATGCACAATTCTAGTCAGTTAAAGCAAGACAACTAAAGGAGGAATGCCGTTTAAAAGGACAGTGATATTTCTCCCTACCTATTTAAATTTATAGTTCTGGTCATTTATTACACATCAAGACTACTGTTTTCGTCTTGATAGATTTAATTCTAGTCAAGGTAATACCAAGGGTATGTTTTTGTCTAAAGTAATTTTGTATCATTACTGTGCATGTAGCAGCAAATATATAGTTCTATAAGTCTTCTAAACCGATGCTTACCTCATTAGTCTTACTGGGCACAATGCAACTGAAGGTACTCGGTCACTCATCCTCATCAGACCACGAGTGGGTACGCCGCCCTATACATCCTTTGCAACTGATGATCAGCTAAGACCAAACGCTTCTCGACATATCGATGGCTTTCCGAATCTATCTTCATACTCCCAAATTTCTGACTTCTGATTTGAATGACTGGGTATCCTTCGACGATAAGGGGGGTTACGTGTAAGGGTGTTGTCAAACTCCGAATACCTACAGCATCTTTATGTACAATGCTTGCTCAGTACATTGCACTTTTGATCTTAACTTAAAGAAGGTAAGCCAGTCACGGACACTCAAGAACAGAGAAAAAGATGGCTAGAATACTTCATGGAACTGCTAAATAGACCAGTCCCACCATACCCACTGCACATCGAACCAACACGTACAGGCCTCCCTGTACATGTCACTCCACCAACGATCAAAGAAATCGAGATAGCCATCAGAAAAATCAAGAGCGGGAAAGCGACAGGACCCGGTAATATACCAGCTGAAGCACAGGAGTCAGAAATAAAAGTATCTAAAATATGCCTCAATCTTTATTTAGGAAGATTTGGGAGGAAGAACAAATGCTAATGACAGACTGGAAAGAAGTATACCCCACCACGGTGACAAAGAATGATCTAAGTAAAAAATGGTCCATTTTGACACTAGTACATTTCTGTTTGCGACTATGATAATCGGCCTAGTCTCAAAGTTGTAGATTTGTCATAATGTGACTACACAATCTATAAGGTCTCACATGGAAGTCACATCACGTTGTACACTGGCTCGCCCTACGTGTTAATCGGCAGTATGACGTCTAGCACTTCTGAAGAACACATTTTGGATGGGGAGAAAAAATATATTCCATTCAGAAAGTAAGAAGTCACATGGAGTGACCACGCCTGTGTAAGATCTATTTTGAAGATTTCGTGTGTGAAAATTCCTCCATGCGTACATTTGCAACCTGTTCTTAATGGTTTCTTTAGTTGTACATTTTTGTTGGTCTTTCTGATATCATTTGAGATTGTGATGTTTCATTTCATAACAGTTTTAGCATTTTTGTCTTCACTGAGTTTCTATGTTTCTTTCTGAACTGTAGCTATGTTGTTTTAGTTGATATTTAATCTTGGCGGCAGCCATATTGATTGTTCCCTATCTGATCGTGTTGCTTGATTTGACTGGGATCGTGCATTTTGGTTGTGAATTGAAGCACTTTCCCAGAATTGGAATCACTTTGTGTTATAAAGCAATGAACCATTATCTTTTGAACGGATTTTTTATCTGATCTAGCCAGAAAGGACAGAATAACACTTATTTTTTGGTGCGTTCGGTAATTTTCTTATCAATTTGTCTATTTATTGTAATTTAGATGGATTATTGTGGGAATAATTATTGTTTTAATAACTGAGTGGTGATATTTCCTTAGGTAAAATCGTACATTTGTATTTGTGATATAATTTAGAACCGTTGTTACCTCAATCACCTTGTTCTGATTTCGATTGAAGTGCACGAGTATCTTCTATTACCAGACAGTTATTCTTTAGTCAAACCTAGTTTGGATCTTATAGCATGAATGGCCGAGTCATACCATTTCCATCACTGTCTCGGTGTTCACCATTTTCGGCCTTTCTTAAGTGTTATATGTCAAATGTAAGTCGTCTCAGTATTTATATGTTCAGCTTCAGGGACCACATGGTTGGGAACCAGTACGACGATACTTCTCTCCCACCAGTATCATCATGACGTTGATCCGATTTCAAATCGAACGGGATTGTCGCGTGCCGGAGGTTATCAAAGGGTTACTAGGATCCCTTCACGCATTGACAAATGAAAGATAAATCAAAAAGGTGGCGGCAACTAGTCGGGAGATACATGTGGTGACTTAAAAATTTTTCGTTTAATTCCAAGCACACTCAAAATAAACATCTACGTACGCATTATTTAAGCTTCAGGTAAAGTGGAATTACCATAATGAGTAATGATTTGGCATAGAGATATTGTGACAAGTCACATTAAGATGCGTAGTAATAGTCGTTTGTTAATAGCTGAACTTGCTGTCGATGTATTTTGTGCTCAGAAACAGAAAAACAATCAATATTGTGTCAATGTTGATAATGGTACTATATTCAGCTTAAATTAGAAAGCCAATTAATGTTAATGTCTGTATTCTGCCCACATCAGTTGATTTCCAATTGGATTAGTACCAGTAGGCTAACTGAAGGGACAAATTATAACCAATGAGAGGAATAATTCCAACTGGTGTTTTAGTTAGATCGTTTAGCTTAATACGACCTTTTTGGTTATGGGGAGATTATCTCGACCTCCCTATTGCTTAACCGTTATCGGATTTAGTAATACTACTAATATATATGAACAATCATCAGAAATTTGTTTAATACATGAAACTACTGATTATGTGAATTTTTGACAGGTAGCTGACGGCAGTTCGTTGAACGTCAGTGCATCCTTGAGGGACATACTCTAGACTCAGCGTTCTTATTTGCATTTGGCTAATCTTTTATATTTATACATACTGGTTGACGCTGCATACAAATCAGTTGCAAGTGACAAGTTAGGGAAAACATAGAGATCGATTTGTGTGAACTTGAGTGATTATAGGGTGTTGAAACTGACGAAGCGTGTGCGTCACAAATATAGGGGACACGGCGTTGCACGATTCTTTCTTTTAAATCAACCTCTGCAAGATGATAAACAATTAGTGCTGTTCATCTGACATTCAGAGAGCATAAGTTGTAACAGAGAGGAGTACAACTCCCAACCCCTGTCTATGATAATGGCATGAACCTTTGTCAGTGTAGAGGTAAATTCGACAGTAATGTTTTTAGTGTGCAGGAGATTTCCTCGACTGCTCATGTCGATGATTCGCATACATGATTGTGTCGCTAAACCTCCGATTAGATTGACAAGGTTTTAGGGTGTTTGCTAAATGAACAAGTGACGGAAAAACATACTGAATTCATCTATAATAAACGAAGATAACCATGAGAAAACAACACTATTTAATGATACTATAAGTCAATTTGTAGACCGAGTTTGTGCTGATGGTTTCATCAATCGTATTACGTAGTCATCAAGTCAAGACAATTCTTAAGACGATATCTAAAACAATTACTGGTAACTAGTTATAGTGTTGATGGGAGATCAGCTAGTGGGTATTGTTGTTTTAGGTGGTTCAAAAATATCAGAAGTTTGTACCATGAACGGATCTGAGCTGCCTGATTATACTACAAATTTTGATCCAGAAATATATGTTCCCTTGGTGCTAATTTTAATAGTAGGATCCAGTGTTTTTATTTTGAACGCTTGTTTGACTAACAAGTACGTATTAGTCAAGTCATTATACCAATGCAGTAAGGTAATATCTTAATGTGGCGACTTTACTGTCTAAACTGTGTTAAATGCCTTTTAAGGCAGTCATATGGTAGCCCAATTTAAAGGAATCTGTCAAAAGTTGTATGTAGATGTGCACAACCGGGCATGAATCTTCGGTAAAAGTTAATTAGACCTAGAAAACTTCTTAGTCGTGTTAGAGAAATTAATATGAGGTGTTATCTGACGGTGTCCACTTCTTCTTCTATCGGCGTAATTCCATCGGGGATTTTTGTATGTCTGAGACATTCTAGAGCTTGAACATTGAAAACACACTTTGATGTATGTTCATTCAATATTCATCCGCCCGCCTTAAAACTGCTCTCATGCATTGTTCGCGTGATTTTGAATCCGGACCGACAATTAACAAATAATTTACCTACCCTTTTAGAAATGGCATATACCGAAGTAAGTTACCTATAAATCTTTGAAATGTTTGTGCCGTATTTCCCAGGCGGAATAGCATACGCACAAGCTCGAACAGTCAAGAAAGTGTGGTATTATCAGTCTTAGGGATTTTTTCCCCAGCTACTGCGATATCGTGTTACACCCTAACCAAGCCAATTTTAGCAAATATGTTCATGCATCGTAGGCCATTCGTAAAATCTTGGATATGAGGTATTGGGTACCTATCTGGCACTGTTCGACGGTTGAGGGAACAGTGGTTCACGGATAGTCGCCAATCGCCTTCACTTTGGTCTGGAACCGTGTGTTAAAGGGATGCAAATTGGCCATCAGAGGGACGGATAATATCCGGTTGTAGAATGTATTCAAATTCAGTTCTGGAGATTTTGGCTTACTCGATGCTATATAAAGGAAAAGCATCAAGTTACGTGAAAGAAGTTTGCACATGGAGGGTTTTTCATACACTTTTAAAAAACTTCCAAAAGGGATATTACGTCTTCTGTGTACAGCTCTCATGACACCACATTCCGATGTATCACAGTAAATACGTCATCTCGAAAGTATTCAGACTACAATATTTCAGTACACACTTTTAGGGTGCTTAAACTTCGGATTGCCGCTCAAAGGTTGATAAACTATAGGCCTTACGGCCTTACACGTGGTTGCGAACCATCTTAAAGGAAATTCTTGCATCCTCAATGTCAAATAAAGCAACTCGAAGCATTGACTATCAGCTAATACATTAGGACGTACTTGGTTACATACAGATGAACATTATTATCCCTTCGTAACGAGGCTGATACTTTGACATTTGAGACTCATCAGAGCTACTTACGAATTCCTCCCTACTATAGAAACTCTGGCAGAGTAACCGATATCGTAAAATAACACATGGGTCGACATAAATAGTAATTGAACTACGTAACGATCTACAGCTACTAGCGCAGATCATCAATGTAGGCAATCTATGTGGATGATCAGGGGCCTGCCCGGGGTGACCAGAAAACTGTTGAAGTCACACCGCGAAGTTTTTACCTAACGTGGATTACCGTTCCGCCGTATCCAGGCACTATATCTACTTGGATGACCATGCAAAACATTATTTATTTATTTATTTATTTGAACACATAAATATTGGTACAAAGGGAAATCAAACACATATGCGCCACATAATAACAATCAGAATGTGAAGAGATTGAGAATGAAAAGTATGTATAAGAAAAAGGAGAACAATAAAGAACAGAAATTAATGTATGGTAGCGAAATGATAATGGGAGAAGCAGTTCACTTGGCAAATGTACAAGCGAAAAGAATTCCAGTTAAAGAGGTTACGTCCATTTTTTATGAAGAAAGTAAAATGAAGTTACAGTAGGATCACCACTGGCTTCTATTCTGAGCCACACCTTCTAACGTCTTTAGTCACTGTGTTGCACCATCTTAGGATCTCAGACAGGGAGTCGTGAAGGACCAACAGAAGCCAGCCCTTTTTGCAGCTTTCTTTCACACCACGGGCTTAGACAGATTTCATTACATAACAGTTGTCGTTTGTGACTAAACTTGAGGCCACTTAGAGTAGACCGACAAACTTCAATGAGTTGTGAGGAGACTGAAGAAACCCAGCGCTTATAAGCCACAAGCGGCTTGACTCGCCATTTTCATGGAGTCATGCAGTTGCAGCCAATACCCATTTATACTTTTCGGTGGGATGGTAGCTAGCCTTAAGCCCAGCCCAGTTTGATATTTAGTTGCAAAAGAAACCGCAGCCAGTTTACTGGCATCGAACCCTTTAAGACGATGATTTCATCGGGCACTGAAATGTAAGGTAAGATTAGGGCAGATATGAGCATGATCAGAGCCCAGATAGATACTGCAAATGGAGCAGTAGTCCTGCACACAACCACGTCAGCGGTAGCTGGTTGCGATGTGATCGGTCTGAGTTCAGGCTTGAGATACAGAGAGAGGGGGCCAGGTGTCACATCTGTAATGACTGTACCGGAAGTGAGTGCTAGCCAGAAACAGGTTGTGGTCCTTGCACAGTTTCAGCAGACGGTCCGCGTTATCTGCCCTGTGACTAACTTGTCCCCATCGGCCACCTAAACGACTCTCTTCTGTGCATTCAAGCCTCCACCTAGTACTACAATATCTGTCGAACGCACTTGCTGTAGAAGAACTGTTTACTGATGGTAAAACGCATACTCGATCACATACTAGTTGCAATCTGTAAGAGAATAGGTAGGGGTGACGAAAAGACATCATTTCTCACACCGATTTCTTCGTGCTTTGATGGAACATTCTAATCTGACAGCCCATAACCGACTGTTAATGGGGATCCAATCGATTAGTGCTGCCTCAGCTCTAGCGCTTAGCGTGACACCAACGCCAGCAAGACCAGACAAAGATACCATAGGATCCCCGGATAAACGCACGTAAAACAAGCCTTTTGAAGTGACGTATGGAGAGCTAAGTTGTAGTACATCACAAAAGTCTTGTATACGGGTCTCGGATAGACAACAAACGTCCACTTTAAGACTTTCTAAAGACATAGCCACCTCTATCTGTTTTCCGACCTGCATTAGTATGCAAACGTTGAAGGGAGCCAGTTTGAATGGTATAGGTAGTTTCAGAAAGACTTTTCAGCATTCGTATTCGGTTTTTCAACTCCTCTTGGTTGACCCTCCGTGTCCACCAACCCGGTTAAAGCACCGGACGTTCGCTTTTCGTCCTCTCAATTTCTTAGACAACAGTAATGTGGCGAGAAGGTAGTGAGTAGAACTTCCCCGACAGTAGCCGTACGAGCTTGGCCATGCAAGGGCATTTCAAGAGGGAGAGCAGACTGTCCTCACCGTCGGCCATACCAGACCATTTGGGGGCACCGTACAACACAAGCAAATCTAATACAAAGATATAATAGTAAGAGTAAGTACAAGACCACTACCGCATGGGTCAGTCCATGGTTCACAACTAATTGGTGAGCGTTGGTTGTCCTTGAACTTGAAGAGGATCGGCAAACTGCCCGGTATTCAGTGATATTATCGCCGGACGATTTTGAAAGGGCCATGCCACTTCACTGGCCTCACAATACCCCTTCACCAAATTCAGCGGGCTTTTGTATCAGTCTCAAATGCATTGGGAGTATTCGCGCGTCGGAGGTTGATAAGTGACTTTTCGATCATTGCCGAGTTGAAAGAAAAACAGAAACGAGAAGGCGGTGACCGTTCAGGATTGACGAATAATGATAAACAAGGAATGTTGAATTTACCAATGTACCTAAAAGTATGACCTGCGGTTTGGTCGAATGTTCAGAAATTAACGATGACAATGGTTTGTTTGAAGCAAATGAGACTAGTTTGAGATACAAGAACTTTGCATTGTTTAAACGTCTTCAGTGAATCACTTGGTGGGACTTATAACCACAAGGTCACTTGTGGTTTGTCGGTGTAGTAGCGTTGCGAACCGGGTTTTATTTTTATTGTGGTTAAATTTATTGATGTACTTAAAGTGCTTTCAATATCGTTTATTCATACAGCGTTCTTTTTCAAGAAAAATTTTATTTCTCGGTTAAGACAATCTCGTATTGATTCCTCAATATCTGCTTCTGCTTAAATATTCTGATGTGCTACAATGTCAAGGTATAAGCAAGTTGGGATCATCAGATGGCCTAATACTATTTCAGACCTTATCTAAGTTTCATTCTTTTCTGGTCGCCGATCCGCTACTATTGTTTTTTGGCACAACGACTATATGTAATGATTCAGGTGCAGACAAACTACTCTGAAATCGATAATCAGGTAGTCTAGTTTGAAGGTATCCGCTAAGTCTATGTTCAATGTGATTAATGCCCGGTCATGTACTTACACACTCTGTCTGCTCTCTGTAGTTTTTTATGGTTCAATTTTTCAGGGTCTATCTTTGGGTGACCAAGTTAATTCACCCCAAGGCGACAGACTAAAATCGGCCACGGCCTCTCATTTTGTTATTGCTACTGTAAAACAGTTAACATGGGTTAGTTTGGCCTTAGAAGTTTCGTAGCTGCAACTACCATATCGCTTTTATATTTTCACAATATTGGATACCAAAAAAGACTGATTTTTATCCATCCAACAGATAGTTTGATTTTTGACTGGCGTTTCACCTAGGACAAGTAGATGGATAGATTCAGTAAGTCTTTAGGCCAATACATTCGGCTTTCTGACTGTCTGTTTTCAGTGTTTAGTCATATCTTAATTCTAAAGCTACTGAAAACGTTTTGCTCACTTCAACAGTCGGAAAAATATTCCTTATACGTTATGGAACCACTAATTTCTCAGAAGGTGTTTGATGTTTTACAAATAGGTTGTTGGGGAACTTTCCTCGCCCTCCGATAATTTCCTTTGCTAACACCTCTTCGATCTAACTTCGCACGTTTCTCTTCAGTGAATAGGTTTTTGGGTCAGGGGTTTGTAATAAGGCGGTCATCGGTTGTTTTAAATGCAAATGCTTGATAAAAATTGACTTTATTACAAGTTTGCTCACCGTATTTGTGGTTTCTTTAGTAAAGGAGGAACGATGCACAGTTCTGCTTTCAGCCATACCGAACCTATGACTCTAGGTTCTCCTCCAATAAACTCAGTTGGTGCAGGGTCAAGTACTTCTCCGGGCACTTGCCAATATCTCCCAGGATTTTTAATGAGTGAAAATCCGCAGATCTTAGAGACGGTATCGACAAGCTCAGAGTCTAAAGTTTCACGCCAAAATGCATTTTCCTCACTTTCTGGAAATTTACAAAATATACCAGTGAGTTTCTCAAGGATTATGTTGAGGGAGTTTTTGTAGTTGTATTATGTATGTAATGTCTATACTCACATTTTAGTGAGTATAAGCACCTATGAATTACTCAGATTTCATGGTGGTAATTGTTCCTAATTCTAGGAATTGGATCTGATCAACATGTTTTTTGTTATTTGCTGTGTTTGGGAACAGTGCATCTGTGTCTTGACAATTGAATGACAACCCATTATATGATAGTCCAGAGTCATGGAATAAAACACTCTAATAATATAATGTATATTATAAGTAAACCCGATCTTATTTTTTGTCTTGTTTAAATAATAAAGGTGTAGTTAAAATTACACCACTCAATAACTTTGTGTTTTGATTGGTCTCGTATTCTCTAGTGAAACGGATTAGTAATCGTCACAGTTGTACTGTGACCCTCCATGGAGTTGTTTTTAAGAAGCGCATATTATTCGTCCGCTTTAACGAGTTTCAATGAACTCGGGAGATGCAACGGTGATCAGATAAGGAAATAACACAATGCTACGACCTTATAAGTATCCGAACAATATTACTCTGTATCTTTGAAGTGTCAGCACAATCCGACCTAAGGCCTCCCCACGGTGCTGCTAGATAGCAGGGGCAACTATATTAGCTCCGAAGTATAACCGGTCGTCTTAACTACTAAATCATAAATTAAAAACTATTTTTGACAACTTTCAGATAACTAGATGATTTCATTGATCTTTACATACTATGCATAATTTACAACGTCTAGCGTTTTAATGGGTTCTGAGAGTTATGAAATATTAAATCCTGTTGAACGTGATTGTTGAGACAACAATAGTTGTTGATTAGATAAATACTGGCACATATATTCCTCATAGATCGAAAACAATCTTTATAAACCATCTGTTAAGAGTCGTGTTTGCAGTGCTTTTTATACCTGAGCTATGACTGGTTAGTAATGGTAATCTAACAAGTAGATCACAAATTTGGATCCAGTTGATGCTTAAAAAGCCATCTATTTTTCGTGGTAACCTTCAAACACTAGGTGTACCTCATTCAAACAAACTGAATCCGTATTTAGATTGATGATATATGTCCTACTGGACTTCCTTACCATCAGTAAAGTCGTGATGTAGTGATCCACTATCCATAAGCTTTTTGATTGTATTTCCAAATCACTTTTCTTTGTTTCAAATTGTAAATGATTCGGACCAATCGATCTTCGCATAGTTCTGATAGGGATCTATTTTAACTGAGAAGTTACAACTATGAACACTATCTTTTACATCTTTTCTCATATTATCAATCGATCATTCATCCGGTTTCTTTATATATTTTTCTAGGCTTCTCAGTATAACAACAAACTGCAGCCACGCTATTTAAGTCAAGCACATGAGTCAATTGGACGTCGTTTAACATCACCTCCTACACGAAGTATGTGGTCAGCCGTTGGTGGTGCTGGTGTCCGTACAAAGCCCAGCTCAGACAATTTCGGTGGAATAAAACACAGTACACCAAATTACACTGTTGGTTCATCGGCGAATCCTCCTGTAAAACAAATAGGTGTTAGTCCTTTCCAATCGCCGGGTGATCCTAGTTATCATCGAACACCTTTGCATAATGTTGTCAATAATCGCCCACCTTTAGTTGGGTCACCACACCATAATAACAGTTTTCTTGTAAATCTAAACGATGGGAATAAGAAGCAAGATGGTATTAGTACACCTGATCGTTTAGCGGAGGCTTTGCTTTCACATCGAAGGTAACCCATTTCTCCAAATATTTACTTTTCTCATTTACACACGCTTATTCAAATGAGCTTTGTGGGTAACACGCTACTGTAACGGAAATGATCTTAACTATGAAAAATTAATAACAGTTTGACTTTATTCTCAAGTAATTTATATGAGCTCAAATAAATGTCGCTCCGATCAGATTTTCACTCTTCATGCCATAAAATGTAAACGCTGAATGCCGATGGCATATTCCTTCATATGTATTTAAAAATATATTATTCAGAAGGTTTTGTCAGTACTTGCTACTGTCAGGTCTACACTATAGCATGTCCGAAAACCTGCAGACATCGAAAATCTCCTTTGTTTTTTGTCTTACTACTAGTTCGCACCAAGAACCACAACCATCTATATCTCTATTCGATTATGTAGAGTATGTTTATGGAGTTAATTTGCCCCCTGTTATTTGTCCATCAAAATAAGGTGATAAAATAGTCTCGCGAGACAGAATCTGCTAGTTAATTAACCTATACCTAATTGTTTTACAAGGAGTCAATCCGTTGACATTCTTCTGTTGGTCCATTTCGTTTACTAGTGACGTCTATCTGCTTTCCAAGTATTGAGTATTCAGCTTGAAACTTTCCTTTGTAGATTATTTATAAAGTCTACTGTTGATGTATGATAGTCTTTATATGAACTGGAACTTACCTCGTAAATTTTGTAGATTCAATCGTAAATGGTTACATTTCGATAAGTAAATCAATATGCGCCCATCATGATATTTAGTGGCCAATTATTGTTCATATACTTAAGTACTTCATTTTCCATAAAGTTTCTAGTTGATTACAATACAGATAAAGTGAGATATGTAACAATGAGTGTTCGAAAAGATGATATTGTCATCATTCATTACAATAATTGAAGATTGACCTAATCTGTTTAGGAAACATGGATGATTTCTAAGCAAACATTGCTAACTGTTATTCATTTAACTTTACTTTTCTTTCCTATTTGTTTTTTCATGCTTATTAGTCCCAACGATTTTGATAATGCGAATCCACATGATTGTTGGGTAACTGTTTTCGGGTACGTTTGTCAACTATTTTATGTATCCTTCCCTATGTTAACATTATTACAGTACACATTTAAGGGCCCCTAAATGCTCTGGTACGGCCGGGAGTATGGAGAGTCCGCTCTCCCTCTCGAAATGCTCTCATATGGCCACGCGAATATATAGCCTCTGCCAGGGAAGTCCTACTCACTGCCTTCTCGTGGCATTACTGTTGTTTACGAAATTGAGAGGACGAAGAGCGAATGTCCGGCACTTTAACCGGGTTGGTGGACACGGAAAGTCCACCCAGGGGAGTTGGAAAACCCTGATTCCAAACCAATGGTGCACATGGGCTGGCTCCAGTATCCTGAAGGAACAAATGGCGTATGAACCCATCGTCGGTCACCGGCTACCATGGGACTGCATCTCCTTACGATGCTTCACTGCCTTATGGATCAGACCTTTAGGTCAAAGGCTCGGGGTGTGGCCCCTTAAGAAAACCACCTGCTTCAGTTTGGGCACCTGGGCAGTATCACAGCCCTCACACAAATCAAATGAGATTTGTGAGGTGCACATTTATCTGGTGCTTCCTTGTACCAATATTTATGTGTTTAAATAAAATAAAATAAGATAAGACACATTTAAGGTTACTCATGCCAAATGTTATAGTAATAAAAACATTTTATATGTGAATATTATTATTAATAACTCATTTCCAGGTATGGATTCATATACCTGACTTCGAGCCATGCTTTAATTGTAAAGGTTAAGGATACTCTCCAGCTACCCAAACCGAAGCAGCTGGAGCAAGGTTCAAACCTAGGGATGTGTTAATCTCTAATTTGGCCGTAGGAAGTGAAGTGGTTTATTTTACCAAGAAAATTTTATTTTCGACAGCTTTCTGACTTACGAAATCCCGTCACTCTCAAAAAAGTTCATATACCTTTTGCTAGCTTGAACCGTTTGTTGCATAGTTAAGATATCCATTTACCTGTCAACAAGCAAAAATGCTATGCAATAGTTCTCTCTGTATTATTTCGGGACTGCAAAACATGAGCTTTAATTATTTAGAACCTGTATGGCTTGCTCGTATTTAATCAGAAAAATCTTCGAAGGATTGCTCGTATATGGTAAGTAGCTTGTAGGTTAAACATAGACTATTAGTTAGAGATGGTACATCAATAAACCTTATCACCTGAGATAGCTAAAACATATTTTATGTATGCCCAACTATTTACCTCCATGCACACTGTTAGGTGGAGTGGTAATATGTTGGAAGAAAACAAGAGGAAGCTAAATCAAGACGTAGTATCATTCCATGGAGTCGTCAACCACTGAACTGAATTATGTTGGTAGATGCAGATTACCTGATTAGGGTCTGGGCGTTAACCGTTGTCAATGGTTTGAGGGGTTGAGTGACATGGCTTAGAATCGGTCGGAGTGGTTTAGATGCATTTATTATATGGTGTTCATTTTGATAATTCTACCTCGTTATGTTAGCATGGTAGGAGAACTTAAGCTTGCGCAGTTTTATGCCAGGTTCTACATTGTTTGTGATTGACTGGCTGAAATGGTAGATGAATAAATTTAAGCAATAAAATGTAACCTATCGTAAGCTATCTCACATTTAGTAGGTTATGATTTATGATCTGTTTTATGTCCAAAACTCAAAAATCTTTCTTCTATTCTGTCACAACTATAATTTAGGTTCCCTCCATCACGAGCTGCATTTATTCTTAACCAGTTCGCTCAATTGGGTACAATAGAAAAACATGTGGTCAGTGTGTGGCTTCATATCTTTTGTGTTTTAAATTATAGTACTTATTACGAGTCAGTAGCATAACTGTTTAATAATCAAATCAAATGACTATTTAAGCAATCTAAGCTGTTTTTTCTTAATTACCTCTTTGCTATAACTGTACATTGGTCGATAGATTTCGTAACTGAATATAAAATTAGTATCAGTCAAGTGATTTTGATTTGGTCAACCTATGAATATCTAAAACTAAGAATAAAACATCATAAGACGAGAGCTCTTGACTCAGCATATACAGGGAATAAAATAAAAGCTCAGAAGTGGGAACAGGTTCCAGATTACTTAATACAGAGAGTAAAAAACAACCAGTCAGTTATTAATACTGATTACTCAATAGCACATTGTAACGCATAATACAGACTGAATAAGGTGTTTTGTAAAGAGATTTGTATGGGCTGAAGATGATTCGTGTAACATACTGAAGAACCATTGGCAAAATGATCAACATCGGATATTTCTTTCTGTTTACGGGCTCCTTTGCAATGAACGGTACAGTATAATACACGGTGGAGCCTAGGAGCCACCTGAAGGTTTTGAAACATTTACTTTAGATCACTGTGTGGGATTCCTGAACCGAACCACATGTAAAATTGTAGGTCTATATTGTGTCAGAGTGCCAAAATATTCTATTCTTTATTTCTTCAATTCTGATCAACTTATGATTTCTTAAGAGTTTATTGTTTTAATTGTATTCAGTGATAGAGTACACCTTGGTAAAACTCGTCTTCACCTTTTCAAGAGTTTAACACTCGAATCACATTCGATTAGAATTCTCGTACATATTCCATAGTGAATAAATTTACTTGTGTTGAATGAAGCAAGACGAGTGTAATATGGCTAACGTTTCAGAGTCAATCAATGAGTATCATCATTGTTATCATCATCTATCAAAGAATATATATAACACGATACCAAAATTCTCATCTAATTCCATTTTTTTGACAATCATAATCAAATTCAACTTAGTATTGTTTGTTTGAATCTTCCCATTGATGTTTAGGACTGTACTGGTCAGTCTCTTATTGGCATATGTGCATACTGTGTGTATTGCCTCGATATAGCCTAAATTCACAAGTATGGTAAGCAAAGATGGACTCAGTGGCCGAGTGGATAATGCGATGGCGTTTGAAGCGAAAGGTGCTGGGTTCGAGTCCCAAAGTGAACATCAACTCTGAGATGCAAGTACATCCAGCTGACGAGTCCCAAATGGGACGAAACGCGCGTCAAACTGGATTCCACTGCTGTCCACTATCCATCTTTGCTTATCAATCATAATAATCCTTTAACTAATCAGTGATAATCCTTGTCCACCCATTACTATCCAACTTCAAAATATCTAGTTTATAATCATTATACCATCTATTATTATTTTTCTCCTTCAAAATTTCTTCTAGATTACAAACAGTGGTAATTGGATGCATATTAAATATCAAAATAAAATGCAAGCTCATTGTGCTTTAAATAAAAACGGCAAAGTATTCGGGGATAATACCATGGTCGGTGTATCAGTCTGTACCGATTCTGTAAGAGTGAAAATGTCTTTTAATTTTATGTATATATATATGTTTGTGTTGCAGAACAAAAAAAGGTTCTGCCACACCTTGTTGTGCTAATGAGGTATGGCAACTTGGACCGATGCATATGTGTGCCTGGTCCTACGTTGTAGCTGACTGACTAACTGACTTGTGTTGCAGACGTTTTACGCTTATTTTATAAAATTACTTTCAATAGTATCAATCATTAAGTTATATATTTAGTTTTGTCTTTAGTTCATACACTTTCGACTCCTTGCTCAGGAGATTTATTATGAATACAGTGGTATTGAGTGCTGTTAGAGGTATGAGGGCAGTTATCACTTCCCGGTTGCCCACACCATGGCAGGGTTCTTCTAGGTTAGAAGTGGTCTTAATGACATGAGAGCGTGACCGCAGTGCCCAAGAGATAACTGCTTGAGGTCGGTCACACACGACCTTTTTGTGTTACCTCCGTACTTGTTGGGACCTTACCGCCGGAGACGGATATCTGTGGGGTAAGGCGAGGTGTACATTTTTAGGGGCGACCTTTTCTAACTCCACCTCTCCTTGTGGGAAGGCAGCATTGCTGTTATGCTGGTTGTCTGAAGGACTCCAGGTGACATGACTCAGAATCGATCACAATGACGTAGGTGTATACATTCTTTATCTTCCCTTAAACCTTGAGATTAAAATTGCTTCATATCTGTCTTTCTTCCTGTAATATATCCTTATATACAACATTTTTATATATTACCACCACTAAATTAACTACTTCTATGAATCCGGTGTTCATCTTGTTGTGCTAACGAGGTATGGCAACTTGGACCGATGCGTAAATGTGCCTGGTCCTACGTTGTAGCTGACTGACTAACTGACTCCTCACTAAGCAATTCGTACCTTACAAGTATAGATTTAATAAGTTCTTCATATGTTATCTTTCATTTTGCTTTTATTACTTTTCCATTATATGCGATAATACTATCCTAAGAGTCCAACTGAATTTGAAATAATTCTAGACCTATTTTAGGATGTTCTCGTTTCACTAAGTGACATTGTCCCGATACTATAAAATGAAGACATCGTGTTTGTTCTCAGAAAGAGTCTAACGTGGCACAAATCCATGAAGTCACTGACGAGTAGACTGAGCCATGTTGGTAGGTGTACACTACCTGGTTGAGATCGGCAAGATGATAGTAATCGATGGTTAGAGACCTTGAATGACATGGCTCAAAATCGTTTGCAATGGCGAAAATGCATCCACTCTTTATGTTCTCCCAAATTCTAATCTTCTGAATTCTTCATGTCTCTATCGTTTTTCTCTTTCCAAATTTATTTCATTGAATTATACTCCTTCAATAACATCTTCAAACCCTAATCTTTCGGATTGTTGCTTATACTCTTACTTCTACCAATATGGGATTTGAATTGTCAACTGCATCTGTGTGCTAATGTGGTATGGCAACTCGAACTGATGTACGTACGTACGAAGTTCTACGTTGTGACTGACTGAATGACTGACTATTTTTTGTATTTGATAGTTTTTAAAATATTCTCGACTATTATCCTTTATAATTCTTGCAAATCTTTACTTTTACTTACTTAGGCCTGTTACTCCCAATGGAGCGTAGGCCGCCGATCAGCGTTCTCCAACACACTTTAAGTCCTGGGCCTTCTTTTCTAGTTCTATCCAGTTTTTGTTCATTCTTCTCATACCTGTTTCCATTTCTCGGCGTAATGTGTTCTTTTCTATTCCTCTTCTCCTTTGACCACCAGGATTCCTTGTGAGGGATTGCCTTGTGACGCAGTTGGGTGATTTCCTCAATGTGTGTCCTATCCACTTCCAGAGCTTCTTCCTGATTTCTTCCTCCATTGGAACCTAGTTTGTTCTCACCCACAGTGGCTTGTTACTGATAGTGTCTGACCAACGGATTCGAAGTATCTTGCGTAGACAACTATTAATAAACACTTGTATCTTCTGGATGATGGCTTTCGTAGTTCTCCACGTCTCCGCCCCATACAGTAGAACTGTTTTGACATTTGTATTGAAAATTCTGATCTTGGTGTTGGTTGACAATTGTTTTGAGTTCCAAATGTTCTTCAATTGTAAATATATTGCTCTTGCTTTGCTGATCTTCGCCCTCACATCTGCATCAGATCCACCGTGTTCACCAATGATGCTGCACAGATATGTAAAGGTTTCCACATCCCTCAAAGCTTCTCCGTCAAGTGTAATTCGATTGGTGCATGTTGTATTGTATCCATAGTATTAGGCAAATCAATTAGTCAATAATGTGAATCTTTATCGACTGAGATGGTTGAAACATGTATAATATGTATGTCCTACCATGGCCTATGTCAACTCGTAATGTTTTCTGGTCTAAGAATAGGTTAAAAGAAAGGGGTGATCAAACCAAGATATGTCATCAGTCGATGCAGTCACTGTTAAACTGAATCATATAGCTAAATGTAAATCACATGGTAAGGATCTCCACAATTATAATCAATGGTTACAGACATTAGGTAACACATGACTGAGAATCGTAACCAAGTTGTTATTACAACATAAGAAGACAAATACATTTGGACAACATAAAAATCATCGAACAAAGATAATGCTAAAACCAAGTCCATTAGTCATTAAGATGGAAAAATCCCTAGGGTTCGTGTATTTTTTTTCGTACAAAGTGACCATCGAATTAGTTACAAAAAGTCAGTTTTTTTTTAACGCTAGAGGATTTTTAATTTAGCCTTGTATCGAAGTTTTACTTAGTATATATGGGTTTAATAGTGCAATGCTTCGTCACTCAGACAGGATCACTTTAAGATATTCAGATCAGCAGTTAGTACTCTGTCAAATACCGTTCATTACCCGACTCTAATCTATTCTACTGTCATAGGAGGAGGGTTAAGCGCTTGGAGACAGATGAGAGGGAACCCTGGACCTAAGTTCCTCACTAGTTGGCGCTTGTCAGCAGTTCATACCTGCGGTTTTGGGATTGTTAATGTCCTATATGGGATTTGGACCCACACCACCAAACTTCAGTCTGAGATGCCACTACTGAATTATCTAGGGCGTACTTAACGGCTCATTGGGCTGAGATATTTGCATCAATTAATGAGTCCTAAGCGGTGGTATGTTTACGTAGTCCTTAGTGTTGAATAAAATGTGGCTACTAATCTAAGTAATCTGACAACGAATATATTTTGTCAGATGGTCGGAGGTAGGCTCCTAGTTACTACCCAATGATTAGTCAGTATAACATCAAAACATGGTTCACGCGATGTTGAGTCACTTAGACTAGTGGTCACATTACCACTCAATAGACAATTCAATCGGGACTACACAAACATGATAATGAACATTATTGAATGATCTACGAGTGCAGAAACTTGGACGGTACTCTATGATTTGTGAGTTGATCTCTCTTGCCTCTACACTATCACAGTGTTTCAACAGTATTTATGCGTGATCACACAATAATAGAAAGAGAGGAGTCCTCTGTAAGTGGACTCTTAGTGTTTTCTGAAATGTAAAAGTATTACAACTGTTCTGGACATATAGTTTACCTATAATCTTGGAAGATATGACTCAATATACTCAAAAGTTTAACACCCAGTAAGGGTATACTGTCGATCATTACAAAGAACTGGGACTTTCCACGCTTTCCTAGCAGGGGCTGTATTTATATATGAATGTAAGCGAGATGAATAAAATATATATGTTAATTTGTTGACGATGACATAACATCCTTTACAATATTGCAGACATAACAAATGTTTCTTAGTCATATAAAAGAATATTACATGACTTTTACTTCCGTTGAATATGAGACCTGGAGAAAATGGAACTTGACTAGTTAATATGTAATACGTTTCCTTACTTACTTACTTACGCCTGTTACTCCCAATGGAGTATAGGCCGCCGACCAGCATTCTCCTACCCACTCTGTCCTGGGCCTTCCTTTCTAGTTCTATCCAATTGTTGTCCATTCTTCTCATGTCTGTCTCTATTTCTCGGCGTAATGTGTTCTTTGATCTTCCTCTTCTCCTTTGGCCTTCAAGATTGTATGTGAGGGCTTGTCTTGTGATGCAATTATGTGATTTCCTCAAAGTGTGCCCTGTCCACTTCCAGCGGATACGTTTCATAGTCATTGCGAATTAGCCCTGAAGAAACTGTTTACCTCTAGTAGCGTTTATTCAACATTTCTCATTAATTCTTTTCATTCGCATAATGTTTCGTAGCCAAAACATTTCAAATATAAGCTACGGGAAAAAACTTTTAGACTTAATTTGATACAGAATAAGTTTTAACACATTGGCTTCATGTGTGTATCAATTTTTATTTGATACAGAACTTAAGTAGTACCTTCAATAAATGATGAAAGAAGGTAATCCAGAGAAAATTTCCTTTTTTTGACGGTTTCATTCATTTAAACTAATATAATCCTTTTTCATAGTTGAAATCATGAGTTGATGGAAGCTAGACCACCATTGAAAACCTGGAAGCACTGGACGGCTGTTTCGTCCTATTATGAGACTCCTCAGAAGTGCACATTCACAACCTCGCCGTCCAGTGCTTCCAGGTTTTCAATGTTGGTCTAGCTTCAATTGACTTATGAATTCAACTATGAAAATACTAGAATCTCCACAAAACCCCTTCTGATCTATAATATAATCCTATTTATAGTTAAGTTTATTTGCTAAAATAGTATTCTATAGTAAGGATAGAATGGTACTAAGTATTTAAAAAAGCTTGGTAGTATGCTGTCAAGATCTGAAAATCAGATATTGAAAGGAAGTTATATAATAATCAGCTAGTGAAAAGTTGTAAAGTATCCAATTGATATCTATTAAGAACTGAATTGTTAGAAGTTATATTGACTAGATGCTCCAAGACTGAGCTTTTGACTGACTGTGTAACCAGGAAGAGTAATGTTTGGAGATGCGTTTCGAAAGAACTCTCTTTGTACAGTTTGTATAACTTACTCCACATGAGCAAGTAAACTGATAGATGCTCATTGATTGAATCAGACACAGATATTTGGTGAAAATAAATAATTGGAAATCTATGATAATTCATTTAGTATTGTTTGTTTGAATCTTCCCATCGATGTGTTAGGACTGCAACTGGTCAGTCTCTAATTGGAATATGTGCATACTATACATATTGCCTCGATATAGCCTTAATTTACAAGCATTGTAAGCAAAGATGGATAGTGACTAGCAGTGGAATCCAGGACGCACGTTTCGTCCTATGATAATGTCTAAAATGGTTAACGAGTAACTTGTATTCACAAAGATTCATTGATAATTTTACAAAACACTGAAAATTTCAATTGGAAAGAAGCTACATTCATTACAAAACCCAGATTTATTCACCTCAGTTTAGAAGATGAGGATATTATGATGTAGATTACGGTATAAATATGTCCAGTAAAAGGGGCATCATCCTCGTGACTTCTGAAGAATCTCGGCTTTCATCATGAGGCATCATAATTCTCCCTTCAACTCCCAGGGCAGAGTTTAAATTGTTTGAATTATTTTTTTGGTTCGCTTTTTTAGCGAGTTAGTTTTCTACGGGATGGGGTCGCTAACCCCATTCCCAGCCCTCCTTCTTTATCCGGGCTTGGGACCGGCAGTAGCTCTCAGAGGAGCAACAGACAGAGTTATGTCCAATAAAAGAATCTACATATAATATCTAAGCTTATATATACCGAAATACAACTACATGTTAGGTGGTTAAATTGACAGGACAGAAAACAACCTTACCCAACGCTATTGAATATGTTTCAAAAAGCTTTAGGACAAATGGAATAAAGACAATTCCTAGACTTTTTATTGAAGACGTAAAATATTTTGTAGTAAACGTCCAATTACCAATCTACTGAAATCTGCTGAAGCTGTTGCTTTTGACTTATAAAAACACTGTTTATAGGTTTGAAGATACCACCAGTATTGTAGTTTGACAACTCTTTACCACTAACACCTATAATCGAATAGCACCCACCCAGTTAAAATCAGAAGTCAGAAGCGAGGAGGTTGGAAGATATATTTGATGGATTATCAATATACCAAGAAATGACTGATCTAATCTGGCTAATGATCGTAGGAGATGTTTCCCACGCTGTGCTGTAACATGATCTGGTCGATATTTAGTGACTCAACTGCCGGATGATTTGGCTAGGGTTCAGTGACATTTCATTGACCCTACAGGTTCATGTAAATCCTGGAAAAAAACTCACTTCTTACTGCATTGTATCTTCTTTCAACTAAACTCATTTGATGAATTCGTTACACATCATATCTGAATCTCTTGTGATTCTGTAATAAGAATTAAATTATTATTCCTTATTCCTACTCATTACTTGTAATCATTCACTAAACAAACTCATCATAAACTGACGTCAGTATTCCAGAATATTCTCCGACGTTTGAATTCAGTTAACTTGTTCCATCAATTCTCACAACTAACTTATATTAACAAACTAGAACAAGTCAATCACAACTCATCAACACAATACTCAACGAACAGTAGTTTCCATAAATAGTCAATCATCTCTTCACTCTCTTCTCTCTTCATTAATACAAATTCAATTCATCCAAATCATTCGAATTTAAATCACTGATGCATTACACTCATTGTGAATTGATTAGTTAATGTATTGCTATTATTATGATTATAGCATTGTCAAAATAAATCATATTCGCTTGTTGATAATTACACATTGGATAATGCTCACCATCCATTTACTCAATACACAGAGATATATACCATGGAAACTAAATGGATTTAGATTTCAGATGAAACAGTTGAATAATGGCAGTGTAATGATGCAAATATTAATGATGATGATGATAATGGTAATGATGAAGGTAATTTCCTCGCTCATCAATTGATGTGATCTGTTTACTCAACGAATTCCTTGATCGACTTGATTTATTTTTGTACATAATGGAGAAGGAAATGAGAAGAATTGAAGTGAATAAAATCATTTGGTGAAATGTATTGTGATTGTGAGATGGTGAAGAAGATTTGTTGCTGAGGTGGATGATTTTGATGGAGTTTTGTTCTCTGAGCTGGATGGTTTAGGCGTGGAGCTCTCATCGTACTTGTGAACGACATCGTCAGCACAAACGTCCGGTAGAAGTACTGTGACTGTGATAGTTTTCATGAGTGTTAGAATTATCTGATTGTTGATGTGGACTATTGGATTTTGATCAGTGTTTATTGATGTACACACACGTATGATGTGTAGATTGTTTGTATACAGGCATATTATGAGTAGATTTTGGAACAGGTGAGGTGGGAATAACAGTGTAATTGTGGAGACGCATTTCGTCCTTATCAGGTTTCATCAGGTGAATGTACTCACTGAAAACATTTCCATCATTTTACAGAGTATTCTCGATGAAAATAAGAGTATATTGGACTTCACTCAGATACTTGTCAATCATTTAATACACATCCAGTTGAATATCAATACCTTATACATAATCAGTATACAACAGTCTACAAATAATCTCATAGTTGATGTCAGTCTTCCGAATGGCAACTATGATTTTCACATGTCATATGAGGTCATTATAGAACAGAAATATGCTAAAGGAAATCACTTGTCAGACAATCATCAGTGTTCAGTACAATATTATGTGATGCAAATAGTATGACTTTACAAAATGTCTGTTTGAATCTATGTGAGTACATTCATCATTGATGATAAGTTGTAATGAACAAGTAGAAGTGACATGATATTGATTAGTATGGAAACAATGAATATTTAATTTGATTGTGATTTTGGCACCGATTTCGACTGGTATGTTTCATAATAGTTGTGAATGAGAGTGTAATTGTGGTCATTGTTGGAGCTAAATGATCATCTGTATATGCCGTGAGTTGAATGAAGTTGAGAATGTGGATTTCTATATTCCTACTCAATAACTTGTTATTGAAGTGTTCAGTGTAATTCGATGTATAGATTACAAGAGTGATGATGTTCGAAGACTTGTGAGCAGTACGTCATTGAGACGAAACAACCTTCAATATATTACAAATGTCAATTAAATTTGTATACAAAAAAGAAACATAAATACAGATGTATGTCATTATTCTTTCAGATATGGCAACTATCCTATAACCAATTTCGATTACGGTTAAGTTTGGTTAAGCACTTTTATTAACTTAGTTAAAAGACAATGTTATTCAAGTAGTAACAATTCACTTGATGAATCATTCTCTTATCCATATATATATGTATTCGCATTCTGTTATAAGCATTTGCATTGTCTATCTGTGCCTCATTCTATTTGATGATAAATTCGCCTATGTGTTCTCTCTCTCACACACACATTAACCTCTCTACTTCACATCCTCTCAATGTGCTTATAAATTTGTTGCCTGTGCTATACGCTAATAAACTGTAGTCACCGCTTCTTATTACCTTCTAAATTCAAACACCGCTGGTATTTACATAATGTCGGTTATCAATGTGATTGATTGACGAAGCTAAGCCACTACAAAGAAAAACCATATTGTTTTCACAACGAAACATTTATAGTGGAAAAATGCAACGTTGAATAGATTGTAATCGATGCAGAATTGTGTATGAACAATGGCTCAATGGTTAATTCAGAGATGGAATTAAATATTTACTTACATTATTTGTACTACATGCTACTAAGTATCAATTAGTCAGTAATATATAAGAATCCATATCTCACAAATAGAAATGTTACTCCATCAATCGAATCAAGTAACAACCTTGGCATTGATACCTATAAAGTCCAAAGTAATGTTGTTGAAGGTCTAAATGAAGTGATAATGAAAAGTGTGGTCTATAGGAATACATATTTACAAGATAAGTGTCGTTATAAGTCATTCCCAAACAAACAAAAGAGAAATATAATCGTCAAACTTAAATTTCCATCGACGATCGTATCAATAGAATTGGATGATATCACTCTCTTTCTCTTCCCTCTCTCAATCTCTCTCTTACTGTCCACAATGATGTGTTACAGTCTACATTTTCTTGCTGAGTACTATTGTCTAATTACTGACAATATTTAGTCAGTTAATAGTAAGATAAACATGTTATTCACCTCAGCTTTACTGTCGTATTTCTAATTAATTTTACATGTGAGAACACACACTAAGATAAGATGGTGGTTGGAGGTGGTCAACAGGAATCCCTAGACTCGGGTTTCATGCTACTTGACACTCGTCAGCAAGGTGTACCTGTAATATCGAGGGAACTTGTGCTCCCTGACGGATTCGATCCCGTTTCACTCAGCTTCACAGTCAGAGACGTTACCACTGAGCTATTCGGTCCATGACCGACCTCCTGTCGGACTGAGATGTAATCACAATCGATTGACCACTGGGTGGTGATCAATGTTATGCGTTTCAAGTCCTTCTTAGTGCTGATCGAATGCTATCGATCAAGTTGCTAAGATATTCACTAAGATAGCTAGTCATATGACGTAATGGACTCTTTTCGTTTTCATTAGATAGTTATTCCCCCTTTTGATGAATTTTAGAATGGAATCATTTCCACAATGAAATTATGTTATTATCTTATGTATTCTATATATTTAAGTGTATAAGTTAATGACGCTAACTTCCGTGACGAAACGTAAGAAGTAAATTATCATAATACTAACAATTATCGTATTAGTAGTAGTAGTAGTATTAGTAGTAGTGTTGGTAGTACTAGTAGCAGTAGTACACATGATACTTACATGATCTTAGCTAGTAGTAGTATTAGTAGTAGTGTTGGTAGTACTAGTAGCAGTAGTACACATGATACTCACATGATCTTAGCTCAGAGAACCAAGAAGCGAGTAGTAGTAGTAGTAGTAGTAGTAGCAGTAGTAGTAGTAATAATTGCTGCACAACTAAATGAAAATTTCTAATCATCAATTAGATGATTGAGATATAACTTTTAATCAACTACCGGATGTGCATGATTGAATAACGGTTGTTTGAACTAACAAATAATTACCATACAATAGATATGTTAAATCATTCATTCGAATGAATAGGCTATGTTCATTCTTAATGACGTTTTTAAAGGGAATTAAACGAATTACTGACATTACATATTAGATATATATAGTACTGAAATGAAAGAAACTGTTGAAAAGATGAGGAAATTTATGACACGTTGGAATAGATATACTGTTGCTGTCTCATTCGTTGAGATATGTGGAACTTGCGCTGGCGTTATTAGTAACTGGGTTCGAGTCCCAAGGTGAACATCAACTCTAGAATGCAGATATATCCAGCTGACGAGTAACGAATAAGACGAAACACGCGTCCTCGATTCCATTGCTATCCACCATCCATCTTTGCTTATAATACTTGTGAAGTAAGGCGATACTGAGGCAATACTCACAGGATGCATAAATGTCAATAAGAGACTGAACAATTGCAGTCCCAAACAATAATGGAAAGACAACATAAATAGAAATAATATACGGAAATATATTTCTTCATACATACTGATCTAGGCTCATTGATTTAGACGAATTCAGAATAAAGATTTTTGTGATGGTTTTACTGAAATCCTATCAAACCATAACTCAATGTCAGCATACGAAATGTTTGAATAGTCAATGTGAATACAATTCTGAATACCGTAAGTCCTAATCCATTTCTTCCACTGTAAATGTTGATGCATTCTTCATTGCACTATGAATCAATTAACTTGATGGAAGAGTACTATCAGTTTTATGCTCCTGAAAACAAGTTCAAATACTCTCAAATCTACAAATAGCTAAATGGAAATAGCAAATTTGAATGAAATGACGTTCGATTTCTCTTTGAGAAGTCTTTCGCAATCATTTTAAAGAGATGAACTGAGGTGGTCATCTTAGGTATGGTCAGAAAAGAAAAATTCATTTGCTCTAAATTCTACCTGAACAGCATTCAACTAAGGATGCAACATGCAATTCAAATGCAGAAGGAATTACTTCAGGATATTTCACCAGTCATATAATACTGATCAATAAATTGTATCTATTGCACAAAATAAACATACAACATACTTTTAATTAGAACGCACTCACAATCATGAGAGAACTTGTCCTGTTTCATCCACAGATTTCAATCGATATTGCACAAGGTAACAGACATAAACATTAACATTGATCAACCTGAGTTCAGACTGATCGTTTGTAGGATTGAGATGTTTCACAATCATTCGGTTTCCATAGTATTCAATATAATATTGTTCTTGTAAGCAACGATGGATAGTGGATAGCAGTGGAATCCAGGATGCGCGTTTCGTTCTATTTGGGACTCATCACCTGGATGTAAATGCATCTCAGATTTGGTGTTCACTCTGAGACTCGAACCCATGGATTCCACTGCTAGCCACTATCTATCTTGGATTACAATGCTTGTGCATTAAGGCTATATTGAGGCAATATGCACAGTATGCACATGTGCCAATTAGAGACTGACCAGTTGCAGTCCTAAACATCAATCTTAAGATTCAAACAAACAATACTATGTTCTGTTTTTAATGTTTAAAACTCAACTGTCTATTATTATAATCTATAATACACAAATGTGACCAGATGTGTCATTTAATAAAACTAATGCAAATTATGGTCAATAAATCAGCCTTTTCACAGTAAACCGGTTGTCATACATGCATCCATAAATTGCGTTCTTTAGATAATCAACGTTTGACCGTCTTTCATAAATATAATCAATGTAGCTTACCGTAATTTACTGTACTAACTTTTACACTTACCCACAATCAAATATCTACGTGAGTATACAAGTACGCTTGTTTTCATTTCAGTAGACACAATCAAATAATCCACATAAATTTACTACTGGAAACTCAAACAAAACTACTAATCTATTAAATATGCTGATGTATGCATACAGTTGATGATGTCACTAGTGGTCAGTCAGTTGCGTAGCAATAACGTCAGTTATGATGTGGAAATTCAGTTATTTACATTGAATAATGATTCAAACATCTAGTGAGTTCTTCAGTAAACAAACTCCGTTTAATCTTAATAAACAGATTGTTCCATACACTTGAAACATTCAAGGCTTAGCATATTTCATCCATACAGATAAATAGTACTGTATATTCAATCCTAATAAACATGTCATCAGAACAATATTGTTCACCTGTCTTCACTTCTGTTTATTCGTTGTCTTAGTGATACAATGACTTCAACATATCTGATCATTAACAACATAATTATAAACCATAATGGAAAGGAAATGATCTGAAAGTTCAATTCTAATTAAATAGATCAGGGAAGAGTTGAAAAGAAAAAGAACCCATTTCCCATTATGTATAACGAGTTAACTCTATACACTCTTCACACAAGGATATTGAATTGAGACCAAATATGTTCCATAAGTTAGTTTATACACATTGATTGAACAATAATTGACTAAGGATTGAGGAAACTCATGTACAGTCATGATAAAACATACAGTACATTCATTTCTATTAAGGACTACAAGTTTTATAACTTATAACTATGTATGTATGATACTCCAGTTATACTTCTGTTTCTATGTCAAATCCCTAACTGAATATTTCATGCTTGATTAGTTACCATCGAATAACTGAAATGTTATGAAACACTATTGATTACTTAATATTGTTTTATTAAATGGTTAGATACAGTTTACCATGACCCATTCATTTAATTAATTGTTTTCCAATATCAGAAGGGGTATTGTGGATATAATAGTAATTTTAAACAGTTGAGATCACGAATCAATTGAAGCTAGACCACAATGGAAAACCTGGCAGCACTGGATGGCCATTTCGTCCTATTGTAGGACTCCTCAGCAGTGCGCGTCCATGATCCCGCCTCGCGACATTCGAACCCAGTTTCGTGGGCGAGCGCTTAACCTCCAGACCACTGAGACGACATCCAACGGTGTTAATGTTTAACATCAAGCGATCCACGACTTGTTATTTCTTAAGGTAAACATTACAACATTCATAGATTCTAGTAAATAATAGTGTAGTGAACGAAGACACACGAGTGGGGACAATCGAATGTATTTTAATACAAAATTACAGAATCTCTTCGTAAGATGTGAGAACCATTCAGTAATCACATCATTTACAAAATGTCAAACAATCATCTAACAATTCATTGTTCCTCCGTTTCCACACCAATCATTCTCCGTTGTTGTTCTCGTTCTCCTTTCTTTCATCTCCTTAATCTTGTGCCGTCAGACACTTCACTTTCAATTGATGATACATACTACTCATATCTGTCAACATCAGTAGCACAAACCATAATAGAATTTAAACTAATCAATAAAAACAACAACTTTGTAGAATGAAATGAATTGCTCATTTTGTGTTTAAGGCTTTGCATTAACTACAGACAGTAATATTATATATACAAGTTGATGAACATTAATGAAGACATTACTGAGGAATCTCATACTGGGAGGAAATGGTCGTCCAGTGATTCAAGGATTTCCAGAGAGGTCTAACTTAAATCGACCAATGAGTTCAACCATTAAATTAGATACTTTGTTCTCAGATATGTGATGTATCTATTAATCATTCATTTGCTAATTCTCTCTTCTAAATGAATTTCTAAATGGATTATTCATGACATCATTCTCTTCTTAATGTTATCTCATTTCGAATATGTAATTATTTATCCATCTTGATTACAGTTTATTGCACATATTTCCTTCCATCACCTTGAACAGAGTATGAACAAAGATTTGAAGAGAATTCGTTTTATTTTGTAAGATTCTCATCATCTTCATTGTAAATAGGATTAAGGATAATTACACAAATGAATGTGGTTGAAAGTTGTTTTGAGCAGACACCAACATGGTATAACAAAAATGTCAATCGATTTAAGAGAATAAAGAAAAATCTTACTTACTTACTTAAGCCTGTAACCCACAATGGAGCATAGGCCGCCGACCAGAATTCTCCCTTCTAATTCTATCCAATTGCTGTTCATTCTTCTCATACCTGTTTCGATTGCTCAGCGTAATGTGTTCTTTGGTCTTCCTCTTCTCCTTTGTCCTTCAGGATTGCATGTGAGGCCTTGTCTTGTGACGCAGTTGGGTGATTTCCTTGATGTGTGTCCTATCCACTTCCAGCTCTCCTTCCTGATTTCTTCCTCCACTGGAATCTGGTTTGTTCTCTCCCACAGTAGGTTGTTGCTGATAGTGTCTGGTCAAAGGATCCGAAGTATTTTGCGAAATAACAATCTTGCAATGATGTATATCATAATTGAGTGGACATATTGTACAATGTGTGTCTAATCCCTGTTCTCATGATGATCTTCTCTTCACTTTATTACTTCATTCTCAACTTCATCAACTAATTCCAAATGATTTCCACAATCAAACATCTTTGATTTACAAATGTATGTAGAGTGAATGAGAGAAATTATACAGCGAATAGTCAGCAAATGGCAAATAACTTCACTCATTAAATATTTAAATCATTTTGTCTGACATTCTTTTCTTATTATTGTATAAATGTGTACTATTCACATTGAAACACAATCCATTCACACATATACTCCAGATCATTTGCTTATCCCACTACCACAGAATATCAATCATTGAAGATTTATTCATTTGTGTGGATCGAATTCATGTTTTTCATGAATGCTGGTGATAATTTGAATCAGATTTTGTAGAATTATCGCAATGAGTTTAAAAATACAATTAGGATTTTCATGATTATGCTGCTGTTGAACGAAAGCCTTATGACTACATAATTCCTGTGGATAGGACATACATTGAGGAAATCATCAAACTGCATCACGAGTCAAGAGCTAACTAGAAAGCATGAAGGTAAACAGGCAAGAGAAAGAACAAGGAACACAATGTGTCGAGAATTGGAAGCAGACATGAAAAGGATGAGTAGAAACTGGAGAGAACTGCAAATAATTGGTCATGACAGAGTTCCATGGAGAATCTTGGTGGATGGGCTTTGCTACTCGACGAGCGGTAACAAATGCAAGTAAGTAACTATTTTCTGACTAACAATATCATTCAGTAGTACATGTTTACTTATATTTATTCGTATAATTGCATCAAAAATTTTCTCAAAATTATCTCCTTCGTCAGGTTAGCAATTTGAATTACTATTGTGAAAAACTGTTAATTTACTTCCATTTCTATCAATACTTGAGATTGTTCTTGACTGAATTCTATAACACTGACAATCAGTTCATTCATTTCGTCTCCAACATATCTGTTTCCATGTAACCCTAACAATAACGGGTCGAACTATATACTTGTACTTTCGATTTACAACGTTGTTGTTTTAATCTGAGGATTGTGTGATCACTAATTGTTGAGTGTCGCTTTCCCATTGAATATAAGTACATTCGAAGCAGTTATGGGGTCAATCACTCACATTTTCTTTCGTTATTCTCTTTTCCAGATCTCCTTGCTCACACTACTCTCTATGATCCACTAGTACACAAAGTACACTCTGGCTCGACTCCAGCCGTAATATTAACATTACAAGAAATCTCAAAAATCCAAATCAATAATCTTGTATTCACCCAATGAAGTGTATATCCTCTTTACCAAGTCTTATACAAACTCTGTTATACAAAAACAATCTAATGTTATCTGATCGATAATTGATTTCTCTTCAAGTTGGCATATCAACCAACATAGTGATTAGATTGAGATTCATTTAACATTGAACATATTTATGTATAGATATCACGTTGTAGTTTAGACAATAGTGATAAGATAAACAAACTTTATTTATCTAAAGTGATTTCCTTGTTTCCATTGACTTATCACAATTTGCTTGTCATATTCTCAGTCAATAGAGTAAACGTGTAAAGACAAAAAATATTCTCATGACAATTAAGAGACCATTGATTCAGTGTTACATTCATAGGAGAAAGAGTAGTAAACTAATTTTAATAATCTAAGGAAAGATGGATAGTGGTTAGCAGTGGAATCCAGGACAGGCGTTTCATCCTATGTAAGGCTCGTTAACTGGATGTACCTGCATCTCAGTGTTGATATTCACTCTCGGACTCGAACTCAATAGCATTCGTTTCAAAAGCCATCTTGTTATTCACTCAGCTACTGAGTCTTGATAGCCACTTGCTTGTGCAATGGGGTGAGGTTTGAAAATCATATAAAAAGTCATTTTCTAAAATACAATTAGATCTCATGAGCACCATGTTGTTAACCAGTAAGATTTAGCTAATAAATGTCTGATCTATTGACAAGAAATGTTGAATAGTTGACAAGTTTGAGATCATTTCACTAATAAGTAGGAATGATAGAACAATCGAGTGACTTGAAGAGATTAGAAAATTATGAATGTAATTTCAATATCTACCATTCACTGTGAACCCTGTGATCCTTCACTTCAATAATCAATTACACCATTCAATGATGGTGATGTATTCACATTATCTTAATGAGTGTAATTTTGAATAATGTACACATATGATAGTTTCATTTTCATTTTGATCAATTCACTTAATGATCAGTTTATTCGAATCAATCAGGTCAAATCTTTTGAACAAAATAAACTCCTTCGTCATGTACTTGATTATGAGCCACATTTTGAGAGTGAGAGCTGATGAGATCACCCAGTTGACCGAATCGTGTAAAGTGGAGATTGGATCGAATCTGAGAATTAAAGTTGAACAATTAATCTGCGGAACCACCCCATCTCAATTCGAACCATGATAGTGATAAACAGTTAATCATCACTTCACTCTCTTCTCTCTTCATTTACACAAATTTAATTCATCCAAATCATTCGAATTTAAATCAGTGATTCATTACACTCATTGTGAATTGATTAGTTAATGTATTACTATTATTATGATTATAGCATTGTCAAAATAAATCATATTCGCTTGTTGATAATTACACATTGGATAATGCTCACCATCCATTTACTCAATACACAGAGATATATACCATGGAAACTAAATGGATTTAGATTTCAGATGAAACAGTTGAATAATGGCAGTGTAATGATGCAAATATTAATGATGATGATAATGATGATGATGAAGGTAATTTCATCGTTTATCAATTGACGTAATGTGTTTACTCAACGAATTCCTTGATTGAGTTGATTTATTTCTGTACATAATGGAGAAGGAAATGAGAAGGATTGGAATGAACAAAATCATTTGGTGAAATGTATTGTGATTGTGAGATGGTGAAGAAGATTTGTTGCTGAGGTGGATGATTTTGATGGAGTTTTGTTCTCTGAGCTGGATGGTTTAGGCGTGGAGCTCTCATCGTACTTGTGAACGACATCGTCAGCACAAACGTCCGGTAGAAGTACTGTGACTGTGATAGTTTTCATGAGTGTTAGAATTATCTGATTGTTGATGTGGACTATTGGATTTTGATCAGTGTTTATTGATGTACACACACGTATGATGTGTAGATTGTTTGTATACAGGCATATTATGAGTAGATTTTGGAACAGGTGAGTTGGCAATAGCAGTGTTAATTATATCACGTCATAGTGTCATGGCTCTGCTTCTCTCGACACATCTTCATTCACTTTACACACAGAAGATTGCATAGATGATTGTATTCAATTTTCATCTCTTGAGAGAGAATACATCACCTGAAACCTATTCTCGTTTATGAATTGAACATTTTTCGAAATCCAGAATGATTTCACTGATAAGTGATGTGGAAAATAGTAAATGGGATTTGGGCAGATTCATTGGATTTCAATCACATAGTTCATTCTATTCAATTTTCATATTGTTTACTCATTTGATCTTACAGTATTGTTGAGCATTTCTATAACCGAGTGTTAAAAAAAGATTATTCAGGTCAATCAATTTCTCAATATGGACAGATTTCATCAATTTTTAGTATACCAATATAAAATCAAATTTCATACTTATCCTACAGTATTGTCAGAAGGGCTTTTGTGGAGATTTTAATAATTTTATATAATTTAAATCATGCGGTTAGATATCAACACCGTTGGATTCCGGCTCAGTGATCTATCGGTTAAGTACACTGGCGCGAGACTGGTGGGTCCTATGTTAGAATCTCGCTAGGCGAGATTGTGGATGTGCAATGCTGAGGAGTCCAACATTATTGTTGAACATTACTATACTCAAGTGTCAATAAAATTATCCAGATCAAACAGTTTCTCAATATTGACAGATGCATTCAATTTTCAGTATCCCAATATAGAATCAAATTTCAAAGATATTCACACAGCATGTAAATTAACTAAACGGAAGTGAAATTCCAATGTTTGAGCACTACAATGATATAAAAACCACTCTCGACATAGATTTCATTCTGCCTGATGCTCGTCAGTGGGGCGCCCTTCCAATTCTGCAGTAACTGAAACTCATTGAAGAATTCTATCTTCAGTCACATAGTTTGTTGGTCCGAGATGAACTGCATCCAAACAGATCAGTATGGATTTCTCCGGCTGTGAGTTAAGATGACCAATATTTCAATCTTTAGAGTGTATCAATTCCCTGCTCAGATTTTGTGAATTTATCAATCGGTTACTTTAATCATTTCTGATTCGTTTTTATGGAGTTCAACTAGTTGTTATCATCACACTATAACATTTTTCCTCTTTTCATTGTCATCAGTTTCGTCTGTCTCATATTTCTCACGTAAACAGTCACTTCACACATATCGATTATTTTCACCTTACCGTATTTTGTAGTCTACAGGACATCTTTATATTGGAGATTTCTTAACTCTTTATCAATTACACAATCCCATTATACTTCTCAATAGACAAATGTCTCGATCAAATAAGTACCAAGATGATTCACTCTTAATTACCATGTAAAATCCCAACACTTTTCAGATTTACTCGTATTTAGTGGTTTATCACAATCAACAGGAAGCTCTGGACAAATGTCACATGCCAGTTGATACGAATCGACACTGGTGGATTTTCTATCTTGAGGATTTGAATCCACAACATCAAGCAATACAATCATAGATTTCAACTCTCAAGTATTCACCACATGATTCACTTCATGAATGACCGATTTGTCACTGAGTTCTAACCAATGTCCAGATTATTCTATTTCTATCAATCTATCGAAAATAGTCTATCAGTTTATATGGATTGCATCTGATATGGTGAACGATAATTCACACTGATAATATCGCTTTCCGTATGATTAGAATGAATGACGTAAAGTTGCTTCAAATAACATATGGTCATGTTCACTTTGACGTTCTATATTTCACATATAGGTGACTCTGTTTGTCGACCATACAAATTCGAAGCATATGACCTGATCTATCTGTTCAATAGTTTGAGCAAATCAATCAACTGTAAGAAGAACGAATCGAAGTAATGATACTATCAGTGATAAAATAAATCACTCAGCATAGAGTATATTGTCCATAAATGAGAACTAAACTATATACAGAGATGAAAATCGTGGGAAAGCATTGTAGCTAGTGGTTTAGGCGAAGATGAACAATGCACACAAATTAACGAACAATGTCAACTAAACTGAATGATCATCTATCTATATTGTGAATTGAATGAAGTTGAGAATGTGGATTTCTATATTCTTAACCGATGGTTTGTTGATGAGGTGTTCAGTGTGATTCGGTGTATGGATTACAAGAGTGATGACGTTTGAAGAATTGTGAGAAGTACTTCATTGATTGGAAACATCATTCAAATACTCCCTTCCTTGCAATAGCCTCCAACTTGTACAAATTTGTGATTCATAGAACATATTCAATTCTATGAGAAGAAAACCATTAGTCAAACGATTAGAAATCAGTATCTCAACCATCATCAACATATACCATTCAGAATAGTAACCATCTCATTTCGAAATAGAATGTTTATTCATCAATCAAATCAAGTGTATTTCATTCATTGTCTATTTGGAAACTTGTAAACACAATCTTACAAGTAAGTTATCATTCAATCTGATTTCCAGTTTGATAATGTTACAATTTATTTCTGTATTTTTAATATGAATACTACTCTCTCAAAAAGAAGAAACAAACTGCCGATGTATTAATATTGTAGTGAAGGCCTTTTGATACATTCATCATTCATTGCCTTTGAACATCACTTGATTACCGGTAATTAATGTGTCTATCCCATTGTGCTGTAAATCGGAACATAGAGTTTAGGGCTGGTCACTTAGGGATACACTCATATTTGTCGTATCCAAGTCAGTTTAATTTGCCCGTTATGCATAATCATATGTATTGGTGTCTTTTTCTTGTCCTAATACGGTTTCTTAAAGAACGAGGTCAAGGGCATCAAATGACATAAACCACGCTGGGCTTCATGAGGAAAAAGGAATACGACTCTGCGTATTTCGTCCTCACAGTCGCTATTGTGCTCTTCTGGTCATGTTTAATGACAACGCAATTCATATGGTTATAATATTAACAACTACATTCATTAACTTCGCGTTTTATGATTATTACCAAGTGCAGTACGACAATGAATATCACCCACCAATGCAGTTATCAGTTTACGAGTTGATTACTGTTATCCTATATACGGATACGCACTGCTGTAAAAACAGCTATTTAGCCCCGGTAGTTGTGCCGTACTTTGATGTAGCATTCTTCTACAGAAGGGCCTAATAGGCTTCGCTATGTTTCTATGGCAACTGTTGTAGTTGAGTTTACGAGATAAAAATAACAGAAGTAAATGATAATAATGACATGGAAGTTTTCAAGTTCATTCCAAATTTATTATCCTTGAATGCTTCAAATTGTTTTTTTTTGCCTTTTAGTAGATGACTACTGTGTCAGTAATTTGCATGGAGAAATTCAAATATCATATTTAGTATCTGATGGGAGTCTTCGGTGTGACTCGTAGTGATATCGTGAGTGTATTTTCCTGAGGTCTTCCATTCGACCCCTGACTTTCGATGGTACTACAGCTGATGGGAGCTTGAAACAATAAATCATCTTCTAATTGAGCGAATCCCCACATACCATTGACATAAAAATTTAATTCTTATTCTATTTAATAGTAATTTTTACAGCTCACCACCTGGGAAGCATCATGGATAAACAAGGAGGATCGGATGCAGATGTAAAGGCGAGGATCGGGAAAGCAAGGGCAGCATTTCTATAATTGAAGAACATTTGGAAATCAAAACAACTGTCAACTAAATTCAAAGTGAGAATCTTTAATACGAACGTCAAGATAGTCCTACTGTATGGAGCTGAAACGTGGAGAACTACTACATCCATCTTCAAGGTGGTACAAATATTTATAAACAGTTGTCTACTCAACATTCATTGGCCGGATACTATCAGCAATAGCGTTTTATGGGAGAGGACAAACTAGCTTACAGCTGAAGAGGAAATTAGAAAAAGACGTTGGAAGTGGATCGGACATACATTAAGAAAATCACCAATGTGCATCACAAGGCAATCCCTAACTTGGTATGCTGAAGGGAAGCGCTAAAGAGGAAGGCCAATGAGCACATTACACCGGGAAATAGAAACAGATATGAAAAGGACGAATAACAACTGGGAAGAGCTGGAAAGGAAGGCTCAGGACAGAGTTGGATGGAGAATACTGGTATGCGGCCTGTACTCCCACACGAGGGGTAACAGGCGCAAGTAAGTAAGTTTATAGTTGACCAAGCGGCTAACATGTACAAAACGTTCTACGATCGAAACGGTTCATTTTACACTTGAATTGGATTAGACAATTTATCTGTATATCTTTTTGGATTACAATACTTTAATTGTCTTGTTTCCCTTCATCTGATTACTGATTGAAGAAAGTATTATTACCTCGCTTTTATAAAAATATAACCCCTGATTGATAGGATAACTGTTATATATTTCAAAAGTGTTTTCTACATGTCAGTATGAATGAAAATAGCACACACTTCATTATGTTTTTCCTGATTGTAACTGAGTTGATATTATATCACTTAGATGTATCTACACAATTCATCTGACACATTCACATGCATTACAGTTATCAATGAATATACACATTACAATTTTAATGAAGATACAGCTTCACAGTTTGATAGTAAAGTAATTTAAAAGAAAACTGTTTATTCAACCACATGTTGTCAGTTTACACCTATAAACGTTGAATAATTAAAGATGTCAAGTAACAGTTATATGAACGATATGTATGCTTGATTGATAAGGAAAACAAATACTGTAAAATGATGTAACCGCGATTACTTACTTACTTACTTACTTACTTACGCCTGTTACTCCCCGTGGAGGAGCATAGGCCGCCAACCAGCATTCTCCAACACACTCTGTCCTCAGCCTTCCTTCCTAATTCTATCTAATTTTTGTTCATTCTTCTCATGCCTGTCTCTATCTCTCAGCGTAATGTGTTCTTTGGTATTCTTTTCCTTTGGCCTTCAGGATTCCATGTGAGGACTTGTCTTGTGACGCAAATGTGTAATTTTCTCAATGTGTGTCCTATCCACTTCCAGCGCATCTTCCTGATTTCTTCTTCCGCGATACAAAACTAAAAATCATTTTACTAACTGCCTCAGTTTCACAGGTATGTTCACATGTTATTAGTGTAGTATCAGTTGAATGAATCATTTTATTCCGAGATAAAATAATGTAAAAATTTGATCATCATTATTATCACTTTTACATAGAATTAATAGTGATATAATAGTGTGGATTACTTATATCCACATAAGTAGTATATAAAGATAGTCAGGCATAGGATGAAATTCAATAGAAGATCGCTAAAGAAAGAACGGGAACGGAACGCAATTGGTCCGAAAATGCATGAGCAAAGAAAGCTGAGGCAATGGATTGATATTTGCAAAAGGAACAGTCAGGTTTGAGACGATGGATTGTTATTTAGCATATTAACCATTTACTATCTGGTACTTAGATTTTAGTGTGACTGAATACATTTGACTGATCCGACCGTGTTCTTCTTCACTACAACACTAATGCTTAAGCAATTTGTCTCTTCTTCTTGAGAGAGTAGCATGACTGATTCAAATAACAAATACAGAAACAAACTGGAAATCAGATTGAATGATAACTTACTTGTAAGATTGTGTTTACAAGTTTCCAAATAGACAATGATTGAAATACACTTGATTTGATTGATGAATAAACATTCTATTTCGAAATGAGATGGTTACTATTCTGAATGGTATATGTTGATGATGGTTGAGATACTGATTTCTAATCGTTTGACTAATGGTTTTCTTCTCATAGAATTGAATATGTTCTATGAATCACAAATTTGTACAAGTTGGAGGCTATTGCAAGGAAGGGAGTATTTGAATGATGTTTCCAATCAATGAAGTACTTCTCACAATTCTTCAAACGTCATCACTCTTGTAATCCATACACCGAATCACACTGAACACCTCATCAACAAACCATCGGTTAAGAATATAGAAATCCACATTCTCAACTTCATTCAATTCACAATATAAATAAATAATCATTCAATTTAATTAACATTATTCATTTTCATTTTATAGTAATTGATTTTTGCTCATTGTTCATCTTTGCCAAAACCATTAGCTTTAATAATATTCCACAATTTTCATCTCTACATATTTACGGACACTATACTCTATGCTGAGTGATTTATTTTATCACTGATAGTATCATTACTTCGATTCGTTCTTCTTACAGTTGATTGATTTGCTCAAACTATTGAACAGATAGATCAGGTCATATGCTTCGAATTTGTATGGTCGACAAACAGAGTCACCTATATGTGAAATATAGAACGTCAAAGTGAACATGACCATATGTTATTTGAAGCAACTTTACGTCATTCATTCTAATCATACGGAAAGCGATATTATCAGTGTGAATTATCGTTCACCATATCAGATGCAATCCATATAAACTGATAGACTATTTTCGATAGATTGATAGAAATAGAATAATCTGGACATTGGTTAGAACTCAGTGACAAATCGGTCATTCATGAAGTGAATCATGTGGTGAATACTTGAGAGTTGAAATCTATGATTGTATTGGTTGATGTTGTGGATTCAAATCCTCAAGATAGAAAATCCACCAGTGTCGATTCGTATCAACTGGCATGTGACATTTGTCCAGAGCTTCCTGTTGATTGTGATAAACCACTAAATACGAGTAAATCTGAAAAGTGTTGGGATTTTACATGGTAATTAAGAGTGAATCATCTTGGTACTTATTTGATCGAGACATTTGTCTATTGAGAAGTATAATGGGATTGTGTAATTGATAAAGAGTTAAGAAATCTCCAATATAAAGATGTCCTGTAGACTACAAAATACGGTAAGGTGAAAATAATCGATATGTGTGAAGTGACTGTTTACGTGAGAAATATGAGACAGACGAAACTGATGACAATGAAAAGAGGAAAAATGTTATAGTGTGATGATAACAACTAGTTGAACTCCATAAAAACGAATCAGAAATGATTAAAGTAACCGATTGATAAATTCACAAAATCTGAGCAGGGAATTGATACACTCTAAAGATTGAAATATTGGTCATCTTAACTCACAGCCGGAGAAATCCATACTGATCTGTTTGGATGCAGTTCATCTCGGACCAACAAACTATGTGACTGAAGATAGAATTCTTCAATGAGTTTCAGTTACTGCAGAATTGGAAGGGCGCCCCACTGACGAGCATCAGGCAGAATGAAATCTATGTCGAGAGTGGTTTTTATATCATTGTAGTGCTCAAACATTGGAATTTCACTTCCGTTTAGTTAATTTACATGCTGTGTGAATATCTTTGAAATTTGATTCTATATTGGGATACTGAAAATTGAATGCATCTGTCAATATTGAGAAACTGTTTGATCTGGATAATTTTATTGACACTTGAGTATAGTAATGTTCAACAATAATGTTGGACTCCTCAGCATTGCACATCCACAATCTCGCCTAGCGAGATTCTAACATAGGACCCACCAGTCTCGCGCCAGTGTACTTAACCGATAGATCACTGAGCCGGAATCCAACGGTGTTGATATCTAACCGCATGATTTAAATTATATAAAATTATTAAAATCTCCACAAAAGCCCTTCTGACAATACTGTAGGATAAGTATGAAATTTGATTTTATATTGGTATACTAAAAATTGATGAAATCTGTCCATATTGAGAAATTGATTGACCTGAATAATCTTTTTTTAACACTCGGTTATAGAAATGCTCAACAATACTGTAAGATCAAATGAGTAAACAATATGAAAATTGAATAGAATGAACTATGTGATTGAAATCCAATGAATCTGCCCAAATCCCATTTACTATTTTCCACATCACTTATCAGTGAAATCATTCTGGATTTCGAAAAATGTTCAATTCATAAACGAGAATAGGTTTCAGGTGATGTATTCTCTCTCAAGAGATGAAAATTGAATACAATCATCTATGCAATCTTCTGTGTGTAAAGTGAATGAAGATGTGTCGAGAGAAGCAGAGCCATGACACTATGACGTGATATAATTAACACTGCTATTGCCAACTCACCTGTTCCAAAATCTACTCATAATATGCCTGTATACAAACAATCTACACATCATACGTGTGTGTACATCAATAAACACTGATCAAAATCCAATAGTCCACATCAACAATCAGATAATTCTAACACTCATGAAAACTATCACAGTCACAGTACTTCTACCGGACGTTTGTGCTGACGATGTCGTTCACAAGTACGATGAGAGCTCCACGCCTAAACCATCCAGCTCAGAGAACAAAACTCCATCAAAATCATCCACCTCAGCAACAAATCTTCTTCACCATCTCACAATCACAATACATTTCACCAAATGATTTTGTTCATTCCAATCCTTCTCATTTCCTTCTCCATTATGTACAGAAATAAATCAACTCAATCAAGGAATTCGTTGAGTAAACAGATCACATCAATTGATGAGCGAGGAAATTACCTTCATCATTAGACTGATCGCGAAACGTGCAATTGTAGGACGAAGGCGTTGGCAGAACAGGAAGTGATCGTTGATCCTCAATTGCCACCAAAAGTCTTTGACGTAGAACGGTACCAGAAGGAACGTACTGTGTTGATTGTTTGGAT